>NC_079204.1:45188029-45356589 GCF_026745355.1 Beta vulgaris subsp. vulgaris | reverse complement strand
ATCCTATTTCTTATTTTTTACTATTAAAGACATGGACTCCCAAAAAAAAATCAATGAGATTTATGTAATCAGTACAATAATTGATTAATATGGAATTTTATCAGTCTAACTATAAGATCAAAACTAACAATCAAATCCATACTTAATTAAAAAATATAAATTGAAAATTGAGATTTGTAGCGAATACATGATGTTTGATGTTGATGTACAAAGTCATTTTGGTTTTCCTTTGAATAAAAAGTTCATTTGCTATATCTAAGGGGAAAGAAAATTACAAAAGAATTCTGATTTTTAATGCATGAAAGATGTTGTGACGTAGATGCAACACTTAAATAAAAATTTTTTTATCAACTATATATGATACATTTATTATTTAGAAATTGCAAAAATTGGAGCTTTAATTAGACAAACATTATATACGCTTCTTAAATATTCTTATTGACATTAAGGAAAAAAAATATATATGTACAAAGAAATTGGATTTGTCACAATACGTATAATCTATACTCAATCACGTAAGAACTGGAAGCTAAAATATAACAACACCTAAATGCCAGCCTACAACCTTCATTTGTAAAGTAGAACTAGTTTTGTATTTTTTTTTACTGTATGATAGAATATTCATATGCCTAATATTTTATTTCATGGCTCAAGGTACTTGTGTTATGAGTTCAAGGTCTAACGGACATTTTGGAGTCGATCGATTTGACTCTTGCGTTCCCCAAAGCAACTGTACATTTGATACATGTACGCAATATTGTGGAGTGAGCGCTCGTAATCGTCATTGCGTAACAAACAACCTTTGTTGTTGTACTTAAAACAATGCAAAAAAAACTATGTTTTACATATATGTATTCTTAAATCCATTACTGAATAAAATAAATGTGGCACATATTTGAATTGGAAATAAATATTTATTGTTGTTATTTACCTTTTGTTGTTGTTCTCCTTTCCGCTATCATTTCTCGCTCTAGTTTCTTTCTTTAATGATAATTTTTCGAATTACCAAAATAGTTTAAGAAATAATAATGTTTAACATATTGATATTGAACATTATATATGTTATAATAGTTTGGTACACAAGGAGTTATTTATATAGTCATTAATACCATATGCAGCACCCCTTGAACATGTAAAAGATCCAAAATTTATCAATTGTCTTTCTCATAAATAGTTCATTCCTCCCGCTTTTAGACATGAATTTTATTAAAGTAATATGATGTTTATTTCACCTTCCAAATCGAACATATGAGCAAATTGGCGACAATAAATCGGTAATTTGTAACATCATATTGACTATATCTCGGCAACACTAACATGCAAAATATCTGCAATATACTTTTTGAAAATTAAGAGTGTCTTTCATTGCAGAAATAAATATAATCAATACAGTACGCCTATCATATTATTGAGAACTAAACCTAACCTAAAATATTTATCAGATACTTTTATATGGAAGTTGATAGATTGGTTATGGTTGTCCCATAATTTGAAAATGTTTCGTTTGGATCTTTTTCTCAATTTTTTAAAATGGACTAAATTAGAAAATTTCGCCTCAATGATTCCCCAAATGTAAGAAATATTATTTCAATTTTTGTGTGTGTGTTATTCCTTTATATTTTCGATACCGAGAGATATTGTTTCTCATGATTGGCAAAATTACTTTCTAATTCACATAGTTTTCTCAAAAGCAGAATGTTATTCATACATTTATGCTACACATGGACATGATATATATAAAACATGGTTTGTATGAAAATTGGGCCTGCTATTTTATTTCCGTTATACATATAACTTCTTTACTATCTATTTTACGTACCTTTTATAATACACTCCAAAAAGAAGTAAATAAAGTAGTTAATTAATTAAAACAATGGAATCTATTCAAAGAAACTACATTTAAATAGAGCAATTAGATAATAATAACCCTATGTAAAGTGTCCACTGATTTTGAGTTTTTGGAAAACATATGATATATATGGTCACAACAATAATAACAGTTTTTCAACCTTTTATAATAAGTCAAATATAATAATTTATATATAAGTTTTGGTATATGTTGTCAAATGCCAGCTTACTAATTAATTATAATTTTGCATTACAGGGTGTGACTAAGGTATCTTTTGATGCATTGTCTAGTTTACTTTATGTATAAAGTTGTGGAATGAGATATTGTTGCATATGGGTATAGAACTAAATTGGTAGGGACAGAGGTTTGGCATTGGGTACCACTAAGAAATGGCTTGCACCTTTTACTAGTTTGAAATAAGTTGTAATTTAACCTAATTCAATATCGTGACAAGATTTAGTCTTATGTGGAGGGGAAATTGTATTTGTAGATTAATGTAAAATAGAGGTTCACACCTTTTACTAGTTCACTCGTTGATTTAAGCAAAGCAAAGACACAGAATAACCAATGATGAAAACCACTATTATAGAACACAACCTCCAATCATCAATGAGCTTGAACATTCAAATTATCTTCCTCAATTCTCCTTTGTGATTTTTACAATTTTTATCCATTTAAGTGAGTCAAACAATTCATAAGTCATTTGAATCTTCTCTAATCCCTTTGGTATTGCTTGTTTTATTTTCATTTGTCTAAGAAATTTTCGAACTAGGTTGATAAAAAAGGGGAAAAATGAACTATTATTCTGCCGTGTTAGTCTTTTTTATGGGTCATTGAACCTAATTGGATATTATGAAATCATAAGGACAAGTTAGAAACTTATACAATGAAAATTTCCCAGTCATAGCTTCATAATTGGTCATTGAATGGAAAATTGAGTTTGAGGGTGAGGGTACGAACATGATCATGAATCAGGTTGTCCCATTGCTGGCCTCTATTCAACACGATTGTTAGACAAGTTTTATGCAATTATACAATTAAGAAGTAAATTTCAACGCACTAAAAAGAATTGTTTAAATCGGTTCATTAAACACAAAAAAGACTAATTTTTAGTGACATGTTACTAAGCAATCATATTACTGCGATCTAAGTCAATTGTCCAAATTATATTATTAGAAGTTAGAATATCTGTTTAGGTATTGTACTTGGAATTAATAAGCATCTCAAGTTATGAAAATAATAAACATGGAAAAAAATATATGTACAAAAGTATAGAAAATATATTAAGGAGAAGAATATACACAAGTCATGAAATTATATTGAGATCAACATCATGAAAAGTGCGTTAGTAAGTTTAAAGAAATAAATATAAAAGAAAAATAATGACCCTCGGGAATATACCAGCGTCGCCTGAGTATTAAAGAGTAAAGATCTTTTCAAGGAGCAATCGTGGATCTTGTAAGAAAACAAATGCAAGACCGAAAGTATGTATGTGTTTAAACTGTTTAAGAGCGTATTTACTTTAAGTATGTAGGAGTACATGATATTAAGATGAGTATGAGAGAGTACAAAGGCATAAGAAAGCGCGCCACAATTCGGGCGAGGCTTAGCCTATTTGTAGTTAAAACCGAGAAAATAAAAGATAAGATCCAGCGTTACACGGTGCGCAACAGTGATGCTCCACGTGAAGCACTGTGCACTGATGCATCCTCCTACGCGTTTCTGGATTTTGCTTACTGTCTCGCAGTTGTGTGTGCGCAGGAAGTTATGTCATAAAACATTGAGATGAAGCGCATCTGCATATCTGACCCAGTTTGTAATCAATTATCTAAAGAGGCAAAATAAGATTTTAACCCAAATCCATTATCTTAGAAAATATATATTAAAATTTTTTTAAAAAAATAATTCGTTATGAAGAATAATTATTTGGACTCCTTTAGCAAATTGGGTTAAGAATACAATTAATTATCATGAATAAGTAATTGGGTTTTTTTTTTGAATCTTTAAAATAAACAAACCTTTTGCTTTTGAAACGGTTTTTCGCCTATCTCTTCGGCTTATAATATATTTCTGATCGGACCAATTAGGATGGTGGTATGTATCATCATTGGGTACTCAAATGGAAAGACATGATTATGTGTCTACAATGATTGAATAAGTGATCCTCCAACATTAGAAAGACCCAAATGGATATTCAACACAAATAGGTGATAAATCATTCATATATAGTATTATAAAGAAATAAAATAGAAATAGTGATTTTTTTTAAAAAAAGAAGTATATTGTAATCAATGTAAATATATAGAAAGAAATGAAATCATGATTATCTTTAAAAAAATCAACAACAATAGTAATGCCCAATTATATAAAGAGCAAAACGTATGTAGTTTATTTTCTCATATCTCTACATACTAGTTCACTGCTTTATCTTTACTTTTCCTAAAACCAATTTACTCTAAAAAAGTTTTTAAGTCTCCACCAATGGCAGAAAAGACATCATTTATGCGCATTGTTATAGTGCTATTAATCATATTATCCTTTGGTAAGCGAAAATGTTGTTAGTAGCGGTACTTATCATCATTATTATTGTTGTTGAATCATATTTTGCATAATAGTAATTAAAGATTATATTTTGTAAAATATATATGGCCCTCTCATAATTTAACATGTTAATAATAATTAAATATTTATATGTATAGCTCAAACCACACTTTTTGTTATTTCATAATATGACATTTATTTATAAACACGGATTTATAATATTTTAATTACATATACTGTTGAGAAATTTCGGATTGAAAATTTTTAATTAATTTTCCTAACTAAAACAACTAAAAACAACGAAAAGACATCACCTAAGGCCAGTTCAACAAAAGTAGTTTTATGGATTGTGATGGTATTTGTTATCTTCATACAATTTTATAGGGTTTTATCATATTTATTCTTTAGTTTATGAATTGGTAGTATCCTATTTCTTTTCTTTTTACTATTAAAGACATGGACTCCCAAAAAAGAATAAATGAGATTTATGTAATAAGTACAATAATTGATTAATATGGAATTTTATCAGTCTAACTATAAGATCAAAACTAACAATCAAAACCATACTTAATTAAAAAATATTAATTGAAAATTGAGATTTGTAGCGGATACATGATGTTTGATGTTGATGTACAAAGTTATTTTGGTTTTCCTTTGAATAAAAAGTTCATTTGTTATATCTAAGGGGAAAGAAACTTACAAAATAATTATGATTTTTAATGCATGAAAGATGTTGTGACGTAGATGCAACACTTAAGTAAAACAAATTTTATCATCTATATATGATACATTTATTATTTAGAAATTGCAAAAATTGGAGCTTTAATTAGACAAATATTATATACGCTTCTTAAAGATTCTTATTAACATTAAGGGAAAAAAATATATGTAGAAACAAATTGGATTCGTCACAATACGTAAAATCTATACTCAATCACGTAAGAACTGGAAGCTAAAATATAACAGCACCTAAATGCTAGCCTACACCCTTCATTTGTAAAGTAGAACTAGTTTTGTATTTTTTTTTTTACTGTATGATAGAATATTCATTTGCCTAATATTTTATTTCATGGCTCAAGGTAATTGTGTTATGAGTTCAAGGTCTAACGGACATTTTGGCATCGATCGATTTGACTCTTGCGTTCCCCAAAGCAACTGTTCATTTGATACATGTACGCAATATTGTGGAGTGAGCGCTCGTAATCGTCATTGCGTAACAAACAACCTTTGTTGTTGTACTTAAAACAATGCAAAGAAACTGTGTTTTACATATATGTATTCTTAAATCCATTACTGAATAAAATAAATGTGGAACATATTTGAATTGAAAATAAATATTTATTGTTGTTATTTACCTTTTGTTGTTGTTCTCCTTTCCGCTAACATTTCTCGCTCTAGTTTCTTTCTTTAATGATAATTTTTCGAATTACCAAAATAGTTTAAGAAATAATAATGTTTAACATATTGATATTGAAGCATTATATATGTATAATAGTTTGGTACACAAGGAGTTATTTATATAGTCATTAATACTAAATGCAGCACCCCTTGAACATGTAAAAGATCAAAATTTATCAATTGTTTTCTCATAAATAGTTCATTCCTCTCGCTTTTAGACATGAATTTTATTAAATTAATATGAGGTTTATTTCACCTTCCAAATCGAACATATGAGCAAATTGGCGACAAAAAATCGGTGATTTGTAACATCAAATTGACTATATCTCGGCAACACTAACATGCAAAATATCTGCAATATCCTTTTTGAAAATTAAGAGTGTCTTTCATTGCAGAAAAAAATATAATCAATATAGTACGCCTTTCATATTGTTGAGAAATAAACCTAACCTAAAATATTAATCAGATACTTTTGTATGGAAGTTAATAGATTGGTTATGGTTGTCCCATAATTTGAAAATGTTTCGTTTTGATCTTTTTCTTAATTTTTTAAAATGGACTAAATTAGAAAATTTCGTCTCAATGATTCCCAAAATGTAAGAATTATTATTTCAATTTTTGTGTGTGTGTGTTATTCCTTTATATTTTCGATACAGAGAGATATTGTTTCTCATGATTGGCAAAATTACTTCTTTGAATTCACATAGTTTTCTCAAAAGCAGAATGTTATTCATACATTTATGCAACACATGGACATGATATATATAAAACATGGTTTGTATGAAAATTGGGCCTGCTATTTTATGTCCATTATACATATAGCTTCTTTGCTATCTATTTTACGTACCTTTTATAATACACTCCAAAAAGAAGTAAATAAAGTAGTTAATTACTTACAACAATGGAATCTATTCAAATAAACTACATTTAAATAGAACAATGTGGATAATAATGACCCTATGTGAAGTGTCCACTGATTTTGAGTTTTTGGAAAACATATGATATATATGGTCATAACAATAATAACAGTTTTTCAACCTTTTATAATAAGTCAAATATAATAATTTATATAAGTTTTGGTATATGTTGTCAAATGCCAGCTTACTAATTAATTATAATTTTGCATTACAGGGTGTGACTAAGGTATGTTTTGATGCATTGTCTAGTTTACTTTATGTACAAAGTTGTGGAATGAGATATTGTTGCATATGGCTATAGAACTAAATTGGTAGGAACATATGTTTGGCATTGGATACTACTAAGAAATGGCTTGCACCTTTTACTAGTTTGAAATAAGTTGTAATTTAACCTAATTCAATATCGTGACAAGATTAAGTTATATGTGGAGGGGAAATTGTATTTGTAGATTAATGTAAAATAGAGGTTCACACCTTTTACTAGTTCACTCGTTGATTTAAGCAAAGCGTAGACACAAAATAACCAATGATGAAAACCACTATTATAGAACACAACCTCCAATAATCAATGAGCTTGAACATTCAAATTATCTTCCTCATTTCTCCTTTGTGATTTTTACAATTTTTATCCATTTAAGTGAGTCAAACAAGTCATAAGTCATTTGAATCTTCTCTAATCCGTTTGGTATTGCTTGTTTTATTTTCATTTGTCTAAGAAATTTTCGAACTAGGTTGATCAAAAAGGGGACAAATGAACTATTATTCTGCTGTGTTAGTCATTTTTATGGGTCATTGAACCTAATTGGATATTATGAAATCATAAGGACAAGTTAGAAACTTATACAATGTAAGTTTCCCAATCATAGATTCATAATTGGTCATTGAATGGAAAATTGAGTTTGAGGGTGAGGGTACGAACATGATCATGAATCAGGTTGTCCCATTGCTGGCCTCTATTCAACACGATTGTTAGACAAGTTTTATGCAATTATACAATTAAGAAGTAAATTTCAACGCACTAAAAAGAATTGTTTAAATCAGTTCATTAAAGACAAAAAAGACAAATTTTTAGTGACATGTTATTAAGCAATCATATTACTGCGATTTTAAGTCAATTGTCCAAATTATATTATTAGAAGTTAGAATATTTTTTTAGGTATCGTACTTGGAATTAATAAGCATCTCAAGTTATGAAAATAATAAACATGGAAAAAAAAAATATGTACAAAAGTATAGAGAATATATTAAGGAGAAGAATATACACAAGTCATGAAATTATATTGAGATCTACATCCACTACTGCAAATATGGGCAAAGTGACCACCCATAAGAGACCACTTTATTGACATAAGTGATTATTTAGCAGAAAATACCTAATTTCCTAAACAAGAGGTCTCTCATATTATGATAAAAAGACCTCCTTTTTAGACATGTGGTCTTTTTGCACATCCTTAAAATCACAAATATTAAAGAAACCACTTATTTTTGTTAAGTAGTTATTTTGATTTTATATCATTTATTTTAGAGAATATATGGATTCCTAAAATATATATTAGTGGGTATAGTGATGAATTGTAAATTGAAGAGGAAAAAAAACGCCTGGATTTTTTAAACAAGAAAGTGAAGAAAAACTTATTCTAATTTTAAAAAACCCTAATTAAAGGAATACTTCATTTCTTCCTTAGTTATCACAATTCACATCTCATTTTTCTTCCTAGAGTAGTGATAGCACAATAGAACCGCCAGATTTTGCACGTGAACCCACCCCAAATTTCTTCGCACACTACCGTCGCTAGTACTCGGAATTCGCTGCCAATATTCCTCGCCGGTCTACTCATCTTCGCAAGCCATTTATCCTGTGGTATACTCAGTTCCTTTCCCAGCCTACCACCACCACATTATCGCCGACGATCGAATTATTACCGTAAGTGTAGATTAATTCATCTCGCATTCATAGTTGTTTGTTTGTTATGCTTAGTTTGGATATGTATATTCATTTGAAATTGGACATTAGGGTACTATCAATTTATGAAAAAGAGATACACGCTCGTAATGCCAGGTTTGCATTTGTTTTGGTGGCGGTAAAATTTTTAGTATATCTAACCACCTCTTCGAAATTGAATTTCATTTTGAAACTGTTGATTTTTAAAGTAGATGTTGATTTTGGGTTGTTTATTGTTATTGTGTGTTTGTGTTTGTTTAGGTTCTATCAGATATGCTCTTTTGTCTCTTGAATGGAATAGAAATTGAAGTAGTGATTAATTATGTCCCAATGGATGGCTTAGAAATTTATTAAGAAAAAGAGATACAGAATATGTGACCTCATCAACATTAACTCTGAAAACTAAAACTTTAGCGTTATTTTTAACACCCAATTCTATCAATTTAAGATTTTGTTCACTATGTTTTAAGTAAAGGACCTCCATAGTTGAGATTGATTGATGATGGAGTGCAATTTGATTGCTTGGCTATCTCTTCCATTAACACGGGTACTATCTAATTTTGTAATTCTACTTCTATAACACCTGAGCATGTTCCCCCTATTTCCAGTTTCACAACCATAGTTGTAGAATTGCAGAGGAAATAAAAGGTGAAATTGAGAGTTTGAAGACGATGAAGTGTTTGTGATAAATTTGAGTGAAGGATGGGTTGGACTCTAAGAGTTATAGGGAGAATTATTGCCTATTTATGATTTTATCTGAAAAAAGTTATAGAGAGGGGCGTGCAAACACGGAACAGTGGAATACAACTGGAGATCCATGCTCTGAGGCGGCCATTGATCCTTTTATTGAAATTGATGAAGCTGCTTATAACCCCTTCATCAAATGCGATTGTAGTTATAATGACAACACTATCTGCCGTATTACTGCTCTGTAAGCTGCTCATCGCTACTTCATGCCTTATTTATACACCTATATTAGTTGTTCTCTCTCTATTTATTTTTGTCTGCTCCAAGATTTTATCATATTTTTTAAGCTTTACAAATCATGAATGATATACTACTCCAAGAATTTTATCATATTTTTTCAGCTCTACAATTCATGAATGAAATACTATTCCATGACACTATATTTCTGACCCTTTTAATATATCAAGGAATTTATTGATTGAAAAAGAAATACATGATATACTAATATATATGATTTAAATTCTGACAGAAAGGTCTAAGCACTCAATGTGGTAGGCGTTATAGCAGATGACCTCTGGGATTTGGTTTACCTTACTAATCTGTATGATTTCCTATATACTTTTACAATATCATTTTGGCAAAAGGTTGTTACTAGTGGATGCTCAGATTGCAGTGGGTGTCAAAAGTTTACCTTCATATGATATATTTGTTGGTTTATTAGTAGTATCTTACTTTGGGAAATTATTTTTCAGGTCCCTTAAGTGTCTTTATCATGACTTTATTTTTCTAGTCTAAAGTCTCTTCATATAAGAATGCAGTTCTTACTGAACACCTTTTTAAACTGAAGCACTCATTTAGAGTGGTGTTTGGTTACATCAACAATGATGTAGGTAGCTGCAGTTAAACACATTCATATGGGAATGCTTATAGGAGACTACTACTTGTCAACTTTTACCACAAAATAATTTTTTCTAACCACTAGACCTGTGAATAGTTTCCACAAACAATAAATCTAGAGAAAATTTGACTTCAAGAATCTGCACTCATTAAATGTTAATTAATTTCTAAAGGTATTGATCAACAACTACAGCTCAAAATTTCCAATACGAAGAACATCTAACAATTTCTGTTAAAATCTTGGTTGATACATGAATTGATATATCAATGATAATATAGTAATTTAGGACTTGGAGGATATGTGCAAATACTAGGGAATCTTCTCCTTGTAGTTCTTGCTTTCTTCAATAAAGCAGGTTTGCGCCCTGTTTCTTCTTCTGCTACTAAGGTTTCATGTCTTCATGTGATGAATTTTGGGCTTAAACCCTGCACCAATACAAGCTGATAAGACCAATAGATGATTGATTGTTTGCAACTGCATTAATTTTGGAATGCCTTTTGTTCTCGTTTTTTTTTTTTTTTTACCTTCTTTCATATAGGTTTCAGCTAGGTGGAATCCAACAGGAGCATGCAGTTGTGTACTCGAAGATGTGATTGTTTTTCATCCTAATGAAGAGGCATGTCGTCAACTTAGTAGCTATTAGTTTTTGTTCAGCTTGTGCTTTACTTTTCTAGTGCTCAGGTTCTGTACTTTGTTCAGTTAGTCCGACTATGCATCAGAAACAGTGGGAACCATCTGAACAGATTACTGAAGGTGAATTTTGGCGGATTGTTGAAAAACCAACTAAATAAATAGAAGTATGCAAGATGTTATGTCAGACTATGTTGAAGTTCAGTTCTATTCCTAATATTTCTGACTTAACTTATAGTGCTCTATCCTTGTTCTTTTTCAGGTGTTTTATGGTATGTGGTTTATGGCGGGTTTTTGTTTATAAGCTCGGCGTTGGCATAGTGCACTGCCCTTACTCTTGAATTTTCCTGGTGGCTCTCAGTTTTCATATTTTATGGGTATGTGGTTTATGGCGGGTGTCCTAAGACATGGAATGGTTTCTCATGGCAAGCTTTTACTGAATTGTGGGACTTCTTCAAGCTTGCCTTGGAGTCTGGTGTCATGGTCTTGTAGGTACTTTTAATTCCAAGAATGTCATCTTTTCATATTACTTTTGTAATTCAACACTTGATACATTGTTAGTTCTTCTGCATATGATTTTGTCCAGGATTATTCAGTCCACTATGATGAACTATATGATACTAACTCTTGGCCTTGACAACTTCTGATGAAACTTAACATTTCTTGATGTGTTTATTAATTCATTTAGTTCTTTTGGTGAATTGATTTTTTGTTGCTACCTTCTATATGTAGCTGGTATAAGTTAATGTTACAAATGTTTAACTTTTATTTTTCTTGTCAAACATATATTGTGTTCTAGACTTCAATTTTTTATTATTTTGATGCATTTATATTGATGCTTATTAAAATTAATATGTAACATGACTAATCGTATAATTACCTTTATGAACAAGTATCCTCGTCACTCCCAAGAATCTCTGGACTGTGGATATTATATATGTCGATATATGCTCGAGACTATAGAGAAAAGGCGACAAGTGATTCCTGATAAGGAATATAAACAAGCGGAAGAAGAGGAATCTGAAGAAAGTGTCGATTTTGATTAGGTGTTAAGCGGGATTAGATAGGTAATTAGTTAGAACAATGAGTTGATTAATTTACTCTGCATATGAGTTGAAAGAAATAATGGCTGCTTTAGGTATCTTTTGAGAAGTTGATTTTTTGAATCTTCGTATATCGATATTATTTTGTAATGAATTATGGTATTGCATCAATGAAATTTTTGTCAAGTTATATAATAATTTGAATTTTGTCAATGCAAATTGCACGCGATTTTGTAGGAAATATATATCAAATAAAAATTATAGGTGAATTAAATAAAGCCACAAGCTAGAATTTTGTCGTTAAAAAAATGAGGCAAAGACACCATCTGTTCTAATGTATGGCCTCTTATATCAAATTAAATATAGTACTTAGGAAGACGAAAGAGACCACCTTTCCATCTAAGTGATTTTTTTGAGAAAGATAAAGAGACCACCTATAAATAATAAGTGGTTTTTTAGTACGATGAAAGAGACCACATTTGTTTTTTATGTGGTTCCTTATCCTTCTTATTTTTTCCTACTACAATACATAAAAAAAACCACTTATTTAAAAAAAGTGGTCTCTTCTTTCAATATAAGAAACCACCCATAATAAGTGGTCTTTTACCCTGAGAGACCACTGAGCTAGAGACCACCTCTAAAGTGGTCTCTAAGGTGTTTTTTAGGGGGTCTTTTATGCATTTTTGTAGTAGTGATCATGAAAAGTGCGTTAGTAACTTTAAAGAAATAAATATAAAAGAAAAATAATGGCCCTCGGGAATATACCAGCGTCGCCTGAGTATTAGAGAGTAAAGATCTTTTCAATGAGCAATCGTGGATCTTGTAACAAAACAAATGCAAGCCCGAAAGTATGTATGTGTTTAAACTGTTTAAGAGCATATTTACTTTAAGTATGTAGGAGTACATGATATTAAGATGAGTATGAGAGAGTACAAACGCATAAGAAAGCGTGCCAAAATTTAGGCGAGGCTTAGCCTATTTATAGTTAAAACCGAGAAAATAAAAGATAAGATCTAGCGTTGCACGGTGCGCAACAGTTATGCACCACGTGAAGCACTGTGCGCTGATGCATCCTCCTACGCATTTCTGGATTTTGCTTACTGTCTCGCAGTTGTGTGTGCGCAGGAAGTTATTCATAAAGCATTGAGATGAAGCGCATCGGCATATCCGACCAGTTTGTAATTAAATAATTCTTTAAATGATACTTATTATCTTTATCAAATATTATCATTTAAATCCGAAAATCAATTATCTAAAGAGACAAAATAAGATTTTAATCCAAATCCGTTATCTTATAAAATATATATTAATTTTTTTTTTTAAAATAATTCGTTATGAAGAATAATTATTTGGACTCCTTTAGCAAATTGGGTTAAGAATACAATTAATTATCATGAATAAGTAATTGTGTTTTTTTTTTTTGAATCTTTAAAATAAACAAACCTTTTGCTTTTGAAACGGTTTTTCGCCTATCTCTTCGGCTTATAATATATTTTTGATCGGACCAATTAGGATGGTGGTATGTATAATCATTGGGTACTCAAATGGAAAGACATGATTATGTGTCTACAATGATTGAATAAGTGATCCTCCAACATTATTAGAAAGATCCAAATGGATATTTAATAAAAATTGGTGATAAATCATTCATATATAGTATTATAAAGAAATTAAATAGAAATAGTGATTTTAAAAAAAAGAAGTATATTGTAATCAATGTAAATATATAGAAAGAAATGAAATCATGATTATCTTTAAAAAAATCAACAATAATAGCAATACCCAATTATATAAAGAGCAAAACGTATGTAGTTTATTTTCTCATATCTCTACATACTAGTTCACTGCTTTATCTTTACTTTTCCTAAAACCAATTTACTCTAAAAAAGTTTTCAAGTCTCCACCAATGGCAGAAAAGACTTCATATATGCGCATTGTTATAGTGCTATTAATCATCTTATCCTTTGGTAAGCGAAAAAGTTGTTAGTAGCGGTACTTATCATCATTATTATTGTTGTTGAATCATATTTTGCATAATAGTAATTAAAGATTATATTTTGTAAAATATATATGGCCCTCTCATCATTTAACATGTTAATAATAATTAAAGTGGTCTCTTCTTTCAATATAACAAACCACCCATAATAAGTGGTCTTTTACCCTGAGAGACCACTGAGCTAGAGACCACCTCTAAAGTGGTCTCTAAGGTGTTTTTTAGGGGGTCTCTTTATGCATTTTAGTAGTTGTGATCATGAAAAGTGCGTTAGTAACTTTAAAGAAATAAATATAAAAGAATAATAATGACCCTCGGGAATATACCAGCGTCGCCTGAGTATTAGAGAGTAAAGATCTTTTCAACGAGCAATCGTGGATCTTGTAACAAAACAAATGCAAGCCCGAAAGTATGTATGTGTTTAAACTGTTTAAGAGCATATTTACTTTAAGTATGTAGGAGTACATGATATTAAGATGAGTATGAGAGAGTACAAACGCAAAAGAAAGCGTGCCAAAATTTGGGCGAGGCTTAGCCTATTTATAGTTAAAACCGAGAAAATAAAAGATAAGATCTAGCGTTGCACGGTGCGCAACAGTTATGCACCACGTGAAGCACTGTGCGCTGATGCATCCTCCTATGCGTTTCTGGATTTTGCTTACTGTCTCGCAGTTGTGTGTGCGCAGGAAGTTATGTCATAAAGCATTGAGATGAAGCGCATCTGCATATCTGACCCAGTTTGTAATCAATTATCTAAAGAGGCAAAATAAGATTTTAACCCAAATCCATTATCTTAGAAAATATATATTAAATTTTTTTTAAAAAAATAATTCGTTATGAAGAATAATTATTTGGACTCCTTTAGCAAATTGGGTTAAGAATACAATTAATTATCATGAATAAGTAATTGGGTTTTTTTTTTTTAATCTTTAAAATAAACAAACCTTTTGCTTTTGAATGGGTTTTTCGCCTATCTCTTCGGCTTATAATATATTTCTGATCGGACCAATTAGGATGGTGGTATGTATCATCATTGGGTACTCAAATGGAAAGACATGATTATGTGTCTACAATGATTGAATAAGTGATCCTCCAACATTAGAAAGACCCAAATGGATATTCAATACAAATAGGTGATAAATCATTCATATATAGTATTATAAAGAAATAAAATAGAAATAGTGATTTTTTTAAAAAAAAGAAGTATATGTAATCAATGTAAATATATAGAAAGAAATGAAATCATGATTATCTTTAAAAAAAATCAACAACAATAGTAATGCCCAATATATAAAGAGCAAAACGTATGTAGTTTATTTCTCATATCTCTACATACTAGTTCACTGCTTTATCTTTACTTTTCCTAAAACCAATAATTTACTCTAAAAAAGTTTTTAAGTCTCCACCAATGGCAGAAAAGACATCATTTATGCGCATTGTTATAGTGCTATTAATCATATTATCCTTTGGTAAGCAAAAATGTTGTTAGTAGCGGTACTTATCATCATTATTATTGTTGTTGAATCATATTTTGCATAATAGTAATTAAAGATTATATTTTGTAAAATATATATGGCCCTCTCATCATTATTTATATGTATAGCTCAAACCATACTTTTTGTTATTTCATAATATGACATTTATTTATAAACACGAATTTATAATATTTTAATTACATATACTTTTGAGAAATTTCGGATTGAAAATTTTTAATTAATTTTCCTAACTAAAACAACTAAAAACAACGAAAAGACATCACCTAAGGCCAGTTCAACAAAAGTAGTTTTATGGATTGTGATGGTATTTTGTTATCTTCATACAATTTTATAGGGTTTTATTATATTTATTCTTTAGTTTATGAATTGGTAGTATCCTATTTCTTTTCTTTTTACTATTAAAGACATGGACTCCCAAAAAAGAATAAATGAGATTTATGTAATAAGTACAATAATTGATTAATATGGAATTTTATCAGTCTAACTATAAGATCAAAACTAACAATCAAAACCATACTTAATTAAAAAATATTAATTGAAAATTGAGATTTGTAGCGGATACATGATGTTTGATGTTGATGTACAAAGTTATTTTGGTTTTCCTTTGAATAAAAAGTTCATTTGTATATCTAAGGGGAAAGAAACTTACAAAATAATTATGATTTTTAATGCATGAAAGATGTTGTGACGTAGATGCAACACTTAAGTAAAACAAATTTTATCATCTATATATGATACATTTATTATTTAGAAATTGCAAAAATTGGAGCTTTAATTAGACAAATATTATATACGCTTCTTAAATATTCTTATTACATTAAGGGAAAAAAATATATGTAGAAACAAATTGGATTCGTCACAATACGTATAATCTATACTCAATCACGTAAGAACTGGAAGCTAAAATATAACAGCACCTAAATGCCAGCCTACAACCTTCATTTGTAAAGTAGAACTAGTTTTGTATTTTTTTTTACTGTATGATAGAATATTCATTTGCCTAATATTTTATTTCATGGCTCAAGGTATTGTGTTATGAGTTCAAGGTCTAACGGACATTTTGGCATCGATCGATTTGACTCTTGCGTTCCCCAAAGCAACTGTACATTTGATACATGTACGCAATATTGTGGAGTGAGCGCTCATAATCGTCATTGCGTAACAAACAACCTTTGTTGTTGTACTTAAAACAATGCAAAGAAACTGTGTTTTACATATATGTATTCTTAAATCCATTACTGAATAAAATAAATGTGGAACATATTTGAATTGAAAATAAATATTTATTGTTGTTATTTACCTTTTGTTGTTGTTCTCCTTTCCGCTAACATTTCTCGCTCTAGTTTCTTTCTTTAATGATAATTTTTCGAATTACCAAAATAGTTTAAATAATAATGTTTAACATATTGATATTGAAGCATTATATATGTATAATAGTTTGGTACACAAGGAGTTATTTATATAGTCATTAATACTAAATGCAGCACCCCTTGAACATGTAAAAGATCCAAAATTTATCAATTGTCTTTCTCATAAATAGTTCATTCCTCTCGCTTTTAGACATGAATTTTATTAAATTAATATGAGGTTTATTTCACCTTCCAAATCGAACATATGAGCAAATTGGCGACAATAAATCGGTAATTTGTAACATCAAATTGACTATATCTCGGCAACACTAAGATACAAAATATCTGCCATATACTTTTTGAAAATTAAGAGTGTCTTTCATTGCAGAAAAAATATAATCAATATAGTAAGCCTATCATATTGTTGAGAAATAAACCTAACCTAAGATATTAATCAGATACTTTTATATGGAAGTTGATAGATTGGTTATGGTTGTCCCATAATTTGAAAATGTTTCGTTTCGATCTTTTTCTCAATTTTTTAAAATGGACTAAATTAGAAAATTTCGTCTCAATGGTTCCCCAAATGTAAAAATTATTATTTCAATTTTTGTGTGTGTGTGTTATTCCTTTATATTTTCGATACAGAGAGATATTGTTTCTCATGATTGGCAAAATCACTTTCTAATCACATAGTTTTCTCAAAAGCAGAATGTTATTCATACATTTATGCTACACATGGACATGATATATATAAAATATGGTTTGTATGAAAATTGGGCCTGTTATTTTATTTTCATTATGCATATAGCTTCTTTGCTATCTATTTTACGTACTTTATAATACACTCAAAAAAGAAGTAAATAAAGTAGTTAATTACTTGCAACAATGGAATCTATTCAAAGAAACTACATTGAAATAAAGCAATGTGGATAATAATAACCCTATGTGAAGTGTCCACTAATTTTGAGTTTTTGGAAAACATATGATATATATGGCCATAACAATAATAACAGTTTTTCAACCTTTTATAATAAGTCCAATATAATAATTTATATAAGTTTTGGTATATCTCTATTACATAAGGGAAGGGGGGAGCAACGGTGTCCTCTTTTGAACCGACTATTTTGCCCCCCTTCCCTTTCTAAATTACAAAAGGAATCTCAATAACAAAATAGGGGTCAAACAAAGCCACCGGAAATTAATTTCAACAATCACTCAGAAATCACTTATATGAGGAAACTTTACAAATCACTCATAGAATTGAGAAAATCACGTTGTAAAAATCACGCAAATCACTCAAATGATAAGGAAACTTTACAAAAATTAAAAATTAACTTACAAACTAAAACTAATATACTAGGACGTCAATACATACAAAAACATTCACGAAATTCACTTACAAATCATTGTTCTCAATAACCATTCACAGTTACATACTCACAAAAATTACCTATCACACATTCGTCCATTGGCGATTTGCGAACTTTCAAACAGGTACATAATTCTTTAAATCTTCAAAGTTATTTCACATTAGTCGACTGTTATGTAGTTGAAAAAATGGAGATAATAGAAATTAGTTGAAAAGGGCTTTATATAATTAGACTTAAATTTGATGCATTTTCATATAAAATCTGAAAACAAGACGTGTATGAAATTTGATTCATTTACGACACTGATGAAGAAGTTACAAATTTAGTTCTTTTGTTTAAAATTCCAATATAAATTTTTGCCCAAAACTTTTGCAAAATATCGAAATAAATTTTGAAAAACAAAAAATATCAAATCTTTTTTAGAACAACTTTTGCAAAAATCCATTTTCAAGAAAAAAAAACTTTACATTAATTTGCGAAATCAGATTGTGTATGAAAAATTTAAAATATCATTTCACCTATAATTGAAACTCAAAGTGTTAAAATTTAGAAAAGGAGAAAAATAAACAATTACCATTTTATGTGAAATCAGATTGTGTATGAAAAACTTAAAATTTCATTTCAAATATAGTTGAAACTCAAAGTGTTAAAATTTAGAAAATGAGACAAATTAAAATGACCATTTCATGCAAAATCAAAATATGTATGGAAAATTTAAAATTTCATTTCAAATATAATTGAAACTCAAAGTGTGAACATTTAAAATGATGAAAAATTTTAAATATCAATTTGTGAAATCAGAATTTAGAAGTTAGACAAGGAAAAACAACTGAAATTGTCTTATACTTTTCGGTTACAATATTGGGATCATAAAGAAATTACTGAAATCCATATCAAACTATTATAAATTACAAAAATGAATAAAACCAAATAAAAGAACATGAAGATATTTAGTAGAGAACATCATACTGATTATAAAAGAACATGCGCATATAAGACTTCAGAAACAAAAAAGTTTTCAAAATCACAAAAATGAATAACATAAAAAGAACATGAAATAATCTTATTCACAAAATGGAGGTGAACTTAAATACTAACTTGCATTTTCAGTTTGTTTACTACTTAGTATTAGGCCTAAAAATATCATCGCACGCATCGCGTGCACAAAAGGCTAGTGTTGTCAAACGCCAGCTTACTAATTAATTATAATTTTGCATTATAGAGTGTGACTGAGGTATGTTTTGATGCATTGTCTAATTTACTTTATGTACAAAGTTGTGGAATGAGATATTGTTGCATATGGCTATAGAACTAAATTGGTAGGAAAAGATGTTTGGCGTTGGGTACCACTAAGAAATGGCTTGCACCTTTTACTAGTTTGAAATAAGTTGTAATTTAACCTAATTCAATATCGTGACAAGATTAAGTTTTATGTGGAGGGGAAATTGTATTTGTAGATTAATGTAAAATAGAGGTTCACACCTTTTACTAGTTCACTCGTTGATTTAAGCAAAGCGTAGACACAGAATAATCAATGATGAAAACCACTATTATAGAACACAACCTCCAATCATCAATGAGCTTGAACATTCAAATTATCTTCCTCATTTCTCCTTTGTGATTTTACAATTTTTATCGTTTTAAGTTAGTCAAACAAGTCATAAGTCGTTGAAATCTCCTCTAACCCCTTTGGTATTGCTAGTTTTATTTTCATTTGTCTAAGAAATTTTCAAACTAGGTTGATCAAAAAGAGGACAAATGAACTATTATTCTACCGTGTTAATCATTTTTATGGTCATTGAACCTAATTGGATATTATGAAATCATAAGGACAAGTTAGAAACTTATACAATGTAAATTTCCCAGTCATAGCTTCATGATTGGTCATTGAATGGAAAATTGAGTTTGAGGGTGAGGGTACGAACATGATCATGAATCAGGTTGTCCCATTGCTGGCCTCTATTCAACACGATTGGTAGACAAGTTTTATGCAATTATACAATTAAGAAGTAAATTTAATTCAACGCACTAAAAAGAATTGTTTAAATCAGTTCATTAAACACAAAAAAGACTAATTTTTAGTGACATGTTATTAAGCAATCATATTACTGCGATCTTAAGTCAATTGTCCAAATTATATTATTATAAGTTAGAATATTTGTTTAGGTATTGTACTTGGAATTAATAAGCATCTCAAGTTATGAAAATAATAAACATGGAAACAAAAAAATATGTACAAAAGTATAGAGAATATATTAAGGAAAAGAATATACACAAGTCATGAAATTATATTGAGATCTACATCATGAAAAGTGCGTTAGTAACTTTAAAGAAATAAATATAAAAGAAAATAATGACCCTCGGGTATATACCAGCGTCGCCTGAGTATGAGAGAGTAAAGATCTTTTGAAGGAGCAATCGTGGATCTTGTAACAAAATAAATGCAAGACCGAAAGTATGTATGTGTTTAAACTGTTTAAAAGCGTATTTACATTAAGTATGTAGGAGTACATGATATTAAGATGAGTATGAGAGAGTACAAACGCATAAGAAAGCGTGCCAAAATTTGGGCGAGGCTTAGCCTATTTATAGTTAAAACCGAAAAAATAAAAGATAAGATCCAGCGTTGCACGGTGCGCAACAGTGATGCATCACGTGAAGCACTGTGCGCTAATGCATTCTCCTACGCGAATCTGGATTTTGCTTACTGTCTCGCAGTTGTGTGCGCAAGAAGTTATGTCATAAAGCATTGAGATGAAGCGCATCCGCATATCTGACCCAGTTTGTAATTAAATAATTCTTTAAATGATACTTATTATCTTTATCAAATATTACCATTTAAATCCGAAAATCAATTATCTAAAGAGACAAAATAAGATTTTAATCCAAATTCATTATCTTAGAAAATATATATTAAAATTTTTTTTAATAAAATAATTAGTTATGAAGAATAATTATTTGGACTCCTTTAACAAATTGGGTTAAGAATACAATTAATTATCATGAATAAGTAATTGGGTTTTTTTTTTTGAATCTTTAAAATAAACAAACCTTTTGCTTTTGAAACGGATTTTCGCCTATCTCTTCGGCTTATAATATATTTCTGATCGGACCAATTAGGATGGTGGTATGTATAATCATTGGGTACTCAAATGGAAAGACATGATTATGTGTCTTCAAGAATTGAATAAGTGATCCTCCAACATTAGAAAGACCCAAATGGATATTTAATAAAAATAGGTGATAAATCATTCATATATAGTATTATAAAGAAATTAAATAGAAATAGTGATTTAAAAAAAAAGAAGTATATTGTAATCACTGTAAATATATAGAAAGAAATGAAATCATGATTATCTTTAAAGAAATCAACAATAATAGTACTGCCCAATTATATAAAGAGCAAAACGTATGTAGTTTATTTTCTCATATCTCTACATACTAGTTCACTGCTTTATCTTTACTTTTCTTAAAACCAATTTACTCTACAAAAATTTTCAAGTCTCCACCAATGGCAGAAAAGACATCAGTTATGCGCATTGTTATAGTGCTATTAATTATCTTATCCTTTGGTAAGCGAAAAACTTGTTAGTAGCGGTACTTATAATCATTATTATTGTTGTTGAATCATATTTTGCATAACAATAATTAAAGATTATTTCCCTAGGAACACTACAAGAGGGGGGGTGAATTATATGTGTAGAAATAAACGTAACTTTTTGCGGAAATTTAAACTTAAACAAATAAACAAGCTAGAGGAACATAAGGGATTTTTACGAGGAAAAACTTCTTGGGCCCAACAAGAAGAAACAACCTCGACCACTATGGATTTTATACTCAACTCTTTCACTAATTAGGCCAAATAACTTGGTTACAACCTAATTCTATTCTCGAGCCACACCTTGAGTTCCTAAACTCAAGTTCCTGAGCCACTGTTCTCTTAATAGTAGTTCCTCTCAACTTCACTCGAAGTTTTCTCACTCTTACTAGCTTTACTCAAAGCTTCTATCTTACAGAACTTCACTCAAAGTCCCCTTACCCCAAAAACCAAAATACAATTGATCGAAATAAGCTTAGTGGAATTAGAGTAAGAAAGCAAAGAACAAATGGCTATTATGAGAGAATGAAGGCACTACACTTAATTAGTTAAACTCACTTAATTACTTAGTCAGACACACTCTGGAACTTATTTAGACTTCAATATTTATAGTGACAAACATATAGAACGTGGGAATTAAAATCGAGTTCATGTTAAATCCATTATCCCATGATGTTCCTTCCCTTAAGGAACACGTTCCTTAACATATCCCATGATCTCATTTTGGACGTGGACATGTTTTAGCCACTGCTCCTAAAGATTAGGAGTTTCTTGAGCTTTATCCGAAAATCAGTTAACTTTAAAACAGATTAGATCTGAATTTTAATCATTAAGAAAATATTATCTTTTAAATAAAATCCTCTTAAAAACCGGATAATTATTTTTCTTTTCTTTTTCGAAAAATAAAATCTTTTCTAAAAAGATTTTCTATTAAAACTGATTTTCACTTAGATAAAAACGGTTTCCTATTATTTAGGCATGACTTACTCAACTTCATAATCGAACCATTATACTGCTTCAAGCCTAAGTCTAGTTCCTTTTATTTGTTAAGTTCCTTTAACATATTCGTTTAGTGCCATTTAGTTTGTTCCTTAGAAAGGAACAAACTCTCATTCTCAAATAAGACTACCAATGTTCCTTACCATCCTTACTTGTTCCTTTTACAATGGAACTAGAAACTAAAAACGTCTAGCTTTTATTCTCCTTGATCCAATGCTGCTCCAATATCAACTTCTAGAAACATTTACTTAGTCTTTGAAACCTCTCTTGACTTCTTCCTTAACTTCGTATTCTCCTAGTTCCTTTCAATGATACCTTAAAAATCATACACTTAAATAACTCATTAGTTCACTACTTAGTTTGCATCTTTGTTTCTTTGTCATCATCAAAACTAGGGTTCAACAATTTCCCCCTTTTTGATGATGACAACAAAGGTAAACTAAGGAAATAACAAATAATATAAGTGAATGAAAAGATAAAACAATAAAGCAGAAAATGAAAAATAACACAAAATTAAGTAACCTACTTAATGTTTGAATTTTGATTTTTCATTTACCTTAACCTATTTTTGAATTTTATTTTCCTTAACTTATTTTTGAATTTTATTTTCATTTACCTTAACCTATTTTATTTACAGTTTGTTCCTTAAATATTTTTCCCCCTTTGTCATCCTCAAAAAGAGTAGACTCTGCGTGAAGTTATAAATTGGTTGTAAGACCTTAAGACCATAAGCAAGCACCAATTTTGGTTAAGTTAGAATGCAAAGGATAAACTTGCTCAAACATCAATCACGAATACTAGCCATTCCAAGGAAGAAATTATGCAAAAAATCACAAACACAGACAAATAGCAAAAGTCATTTTTATATAGCACTTGTTCCAAAAAAAAATAAAGAAAGAAAAAGAAAAGAAACTAAACAACAGTCTTGTTCCTCGAAAGGGAAACAGGAACTAAGAACTAAGAAAGGGGAGGGGAATTGTGTTCCTCAACAACTTCTTCTTCGACCACATCCTCCAGTTTTTTTCATGACTTCACCATGATTTGCACCAACCCTCTCCTTCAAACTCTCTAAGGCTAGAGCCATTGTCTCCATCTTCTTCTATTGCTCAATCACCGTATCACTGAGAACTTTCATAAGACCCAACATTTAGTTAATTTTAGCATCTAAAGTCCAGTGTAGATGATTATAAAATTTTATCATATGTTGTGCATGAAGACAAACATCATTGACCCAGCCACAATCATCTGGAGTAGCTTGTTCCTCACCCTTGGAACCAGAGGCAGTAGGAGGTTTTGGTGGAGGAACTGGAGTAGGTTGGGTTGAAGGACCATCAGTTCAGGGAGTGGAAACAGATGGGGAGGTGTTGTAGATGGAAGGGAGAAATGGTGGTGTTGGTAGAAGAGTTGTAGAGGTGGAGGAAAAGGGGTTAGGTCCAGTCAACTCATCCTTAATCTGTTTAAAACTGGAAGGAACAGAAAAGGATGAGGAAGAGATAGAGGATAGTTTGGTGAGAGGAACAGAAAGCTTTGGAGATGATGGTGGAGTGGGTTCCTTGAGAGTGGGGTGTTCCTGTTCCTCCACATCAGAAAGGACTAAAGGGGAGTCCTTGTTGGAAGGAACAGAGGCAGAAAGAGCAATTTTCAATCTAGTGCTCTGCCTCACTCTCTTAGGAACAGAAGGGGTAGGCTTTTTGGCAATGTGTTTGCGCCTCTTTGGTTTAGGTTCCTTTGGTGTAGGAATTAGTTCCTCCAGAATAACATCTTCCAGTTCCTCAACAACTACCCTAGGAAGTTTCCTCTTGCTAGAGGAACTGGGAGCTATTCTCGCTTGAGTGAGTACTCCATCTTGGACAGAGAGATTCAATCCATTAAGAGTTTTCAGTGCGAGGAATGAGTGCTCTCCATACTAAATTGAACAGGACTTTGTGAAGTGGAGAGACTAGGTTATGGTTTAATTTGTTCTGCCCAGCAGTTCCTCCAAATAGTTCAACAATTTTATCCTGAGGAAAATTAGGGAAAGAAACAGTTCCTTTCCTTTTAAAATACAAATCTGTTCCTTGGCAAGGAACTTCCCAAACTTTTCCCAATGTTTCTTGATTAAACTTAATTTTCTTCCCCCTAACTTCAGTTGTGCAAAGACCATCAGTGTTGATAAAATTCGCACAGAATTCATCCATTGCTAAAGGAACAAGTGCATTGTTAAAAGCATATTCAAAGAGGAACTCCATACCTTGTTCCTTTAGAATGTCTGTTAATTCATTAAATTTCACATTATTTACCCATTCCAAATTTACGCAAAAACCTAACACATACCGTGATTTGCTTCTTTCAACCCGTTTCTTTGAAGAAGAAGTAACAGTTCCTTTAGAAGGAACAGGAGTGATTTCTTCTTCCCCCTGAGTTTGTTCCGGCGACTCTTCTTCATCATCCTCCCCTATTAACTTCCTTCTTCGCATACTCCTTCTTGGAGATTCTAATTTTTGCTCATTAATGGGTGTTTCTTGATTTTGTTCGATTTCTAGGGTTTTGGTAGGAGAAGGAGAGTTTTCCATTTTAGAGGAGTTGGGAGTTTTTGAGGTTGGAAAAGGAGAATTTCGTGAGGTTTTTTCCATGATGTGAAGTAGGATTGGAGTTTTATGGTTTGTGAAGAGGTGTGAGGAGTTTCGTTAATGGCGAAGATGAAGAGTTTAAGGAACACAGTTTCTAGAAAGATGAATTAAAGAGGGAAGGGGATGCATGTAACAGTGTTTTTGTACATGCGGGAAAAAAAATAAAACCAATAAAAAGAAAAAAACGAAAAGAAGATAAATGAGAATCAAGATTTAATTAAATCTGATTCCTATATTTTTGGGATTTTTCGGATTTTTGGAATTTTTATGAGTTTTTAATTTTTGGAAGAAAATAAATGCTAAGGAACTTGTGCTATAGGAACAACTAATGCTACATATCAATTTTCTTCATATCATGCATGTTTCTTAACCTTAGGGACAGTAAGGGGAGTATTATGTGACATATGTGAGTTGTTTAATTCCTTTGAATTCATGTTTATGTTTTGTAACATTCAATTTGCAATGGTCTTAGGCAATTAAACACAATTATTTTAGCACACAAAGTCACTCAAATTATTCAGACATGGGGGAATGAATAGGAACAATCACTTAATTTTTATTAATCTAACTCAAGCCTTAATTTTTCATATCTATCTCTTTGAAAGGCTTAGTTAGATAATATCAGCAATCTGATTCTAGTTTGACAAAAACTCAAGTTTAATCAAACCTTTTTCAACATTTTCTCTTAGAAAAGTGATGTCTGATATGTATATGCTTTAATCTGGAATGATGCACTGGATCTTTAGATATACTATAGCACTTGTATTATCACAATAAATAGGAACACAATCAAAGTTTATCACATAGTCACTAAGTTGTTGTTTTATCCAAAGCATTTGAGAACAATGCAGCAGCTGCTACATATTTTGCTTCAGCAGTGGATAAAGCAATGTGTTTTGTTTCTTGGTACTCCAAGAAACTAAACTATGCACTAAGGAATTGTGCCATACCTGAGGTGCTTTTTCCTATTTACAAGATCTCCAGCATAATCTGCATCTGCATATCCTTTTAGCTCCAATGTATCACTTCTTGGATAGTAGAGTCCAAGATCATCTGTTCCTTTAAGATATCTAAGAATTCTCTTCACAGCAGTAAGTGAGACTCTTTGGATTTGCTTGAAATCTAGCACACAAACCAACACTGAAAAGCTATTCTGGACGACTAGAGTTAGATACAAAAGTGAACCAATCATTCCTCTATATTTTGTTTGATCAACACTTGTTCCTATGAGTCTTCATCTAATCTAGTTGAAGTTCCCATAGGAGTGTGATTTATCTTTGAGTTTTCGAGGCCATATTTCTTAATAGTTCCTTTATGTATTTTTGTTGGTGAACAATTATTCCCTTTTCAGTTTGTTTGATTTGTATCCAAGAAAGAAATTTAACTCACCCATCATACTCATTTCAAATTCATTCTCATGAGATTTGAGAATTCTTTGCACAATGTTTCATTATGCTCCGAATATGATGTCATCAACATATATTTGAACAAGCAAAATTCAGTTCCTTTGATTTTAGGAACAAGGTTTTATATCACCTTTCCTCTTTTAAAAATTTTTGTTTTCTAAAAGGAACTTTGATAATCTTCACATACCATGATCTAGGTGCTTGTTTTAACCCATAAAGAGTTTATCAAGCTTGTAGACATGATTTGGGAGATTATTATTTTCAAATCCTGGGGTTGTTCAACATATACATCTTCATTTAGATAGCCATTTAAAAATGCACACTTAACATCCATTTGATATAATTTAAATCCCATGTAAGCAGCAAATGCAATTAAAATTCTAATGGCTTCTAATCTAGCTACAGGAGCAAAGGTTTCTTCATAATCATTCCTTCTTGTTGATTATAACCTTTTACTACAAGTCTAGCTTTGTTTCTTACAATGGTTCCATATTCATCTAGTTTGTTTCTAAACACCCATTTTAAGCCAATTACTTTTTGTTGTTTAGATGAGGAACTAGATGCCATACCTTGTTTCTTTCAAACTCATTTAATTCAGCTTGCATGCAGTAATCCAATCAGAGTCAGTTAAGGCTTCTTCATGATTTCTTGGTTCATCATTGATAGGAACGCATGAAATGCACAAAAGTTCCTTAACTGAGATCTAGTTTGCGTACCTTTGGATATGTCGCTGATTATGAGTTCCATGGATGTGACTTTTGTAATCTCCAAGGTTTTGGTTGAAACTCTCTTATAGGAACATGTTGTTCCTCATGAGTTCCTTGAGTAAGAGGAACTCTGTTCAGTTGTTCCTCTGTTAGCCTCGGTGGACTCAGTTCCTTCATTTGAGGAACAGGAAGCATCTTCTCCTCCTTGAGGAACAGGAACATCATTATGTATTATTCAATTCCTCGTTCCTTTCCTTCTTTACTTCTTCTTCTTCTTGTGAATCTGCTTTTTCTACTTGGTTGTACCAACCCAATCTCATAGTCATCAACCTGTATGCTTGGATTATTTTGTCAGATTCATCAAAGATTACATGAATCTTTCTTCAACACACATAGTTCTCTTGTTATATACTCTATAAGCTTTACTATGTGAAGTATCCTAAAAATTTTGCTTCATCACTCCTTGCATCAAATTTTCCAAGATTATCTTTTCCATTATTATGCACATAACATTTGCACCAAATGTTCTAAAATATGTATATTTGGTTTCTTTCCAAAATAAAGTTCATAAGGAGTTTTTTAATGATAGGTCTCATCATGGCACGATTAATTATGTGACAAGCAGTATTAACAGCTTCAGCCCAAAAGTTCCTTGGAAGTTCACTAGCAATTAACATGGTTCTAGACATTTCCTCCAAAGTTCTATTTTTCCTTTCTACAACACCATTTTGTTGTGGTGTTCTAGGGGCAGAAAAATTATGATCTAGGCCATTATCTCTGCTTAAGTCATCAAATTTATAATTTCGAATTCTTTGCCATGATCTGATCTAATGTGCATTATTTTATGACCACTTAGTGTTTGAACTCTTTTAGCAAAGACAAGGAACTCATCATAAGTTTCATCTTTACTAGTGAGAAAAATAACCCAAGTATACCTAAGAGTAGTCATCTACAATAACAATACATACCTCTTTCCACTTCTGCTTTGAATTCTCATGGTCCACATAAGTCCATATGAATTAATTCTAATGGTTTAGTGGTACTTACAATCGTTTTAGATTTGAAAGAGGATCTTACTTGCTTACCTCGTGCACATGCATCACAAACTTGATCAATATGAAATTTTATGGATGGTAATCCTAAAACAAGATCTTTTGATCTAAGTTTCTCAAGTAATGAAAAGCTAGCATGTCCTAGACGCTTGTGCCAAAGAAGTGAATCATCTTCAATAACACTAAGACAAGTTAAATTGATTTGAGGAACAAGGTCTAGATCCACAATGTATGTGTTCCCTTTCCTTGTTCCTTCCAAGATAACCTTCTTAGTTTTAATGTTGATGATCAAGCATTTTTCTTTATCAAATTTTACAGTATTTCCCTTGTCACAGAATTGAGAAATGCTTAATAGATTATGTTTTAGACCTTCAACTAAAAATACATTTTCAATGGAGTGTAGTGGTGACTTACCAACCTTACCCATGACAACTATGTTACCTTTCTTATTTCACCAAATGTTACACTCCACCTTCATAGGTTGTGAGTGAGAGAAACTTAGTTTTGTCTCCTGTCATGTGCTTGGAACAACCACTATCGAGATACCATGTGTTGTTCCCCCTCACTCCAACCTGCAAAAATCAACTAGTTGTTAGTTGTAGGAACCCCATCTTTCGTGGGTTCCTGTTCTTGACTAGGATTTGTTTTGACAACCCATTTTTTTACTTATTTCACATTTTTCCAATCATCTCAGATTTTATTGACATTGATTTATGTAATGACCTACCTTCCACAATACATACAAAACTTTCACTAGGTAGATCAACATATTTCTTTGTCTTGTTCCTTTTCTTGTAGTTTTCAAAACCAAGACCTTCTTTTCTTGGTCTGTGGTTTCTCAATCCACTTAGGAACTTCAATGATTTTGCCTCTGTTCCTTGCGACAACCAGTTCCTTTTTAAGATTCAGATCTGTTCCTTTAAAAATTTTTTCTTTATTTAATTTTCAATCTCAGATCTGTATCCTTTCAAAGGGTTGATCTTATATCAAAGGAACTCAGAACAGGGACAAACTCCTTCAAGTGTGAAATCTCTAAATTAATTAGATAATTTTCATTTTTCAAACTTTCATAAATTCTTTGATTTTTAAGTTTTTATCAAATAAATCAAAGAATCTTGTTTCACATCTGTTCTCATTTTCTTAAGCCATTCTATGTGTTCCTTGCAGACATTTAAGGCTTGTTCCGTTTGTTCACGTTTTTCACGTTCATCTCTACATTCAAGAATTGCATCATAAAGAAGATCATATATTTCAGCCTAGTTTTACAATCTAATCTGACTCAAGACCATGTTGACTTACCTCAACTTTTTCTTCATCTTCTTTTTCGTCATGTTTGCCATGAGGCAAAGGTTTGCTGTTTCTTCAGTTTGTTGTTCCTCTTTCTTCCGTCTCTGAATCTCCCCAAGCAGCTATCATAGCTTTGCGCACTTTGCCTTAGAGAAAGGTGCTTTGATTCTTTGTTCCTTTCAGCAAAGCGTTCCTTGTTCCTTTCTTTGGTTTTGTCATTTTCCCAAAGAGGACATTCCTTGATGAATTTTGTGACTACCACATTTATGACAAGCAAGCTTTGTTAGAAAATTTCTTAGTTTTACCTTTGAAGTTTCCTTCTTCATGTTCCTATACATCTTTCGAAATTTTCGAACCATGAGGGCTGCTTCTTCTTCTTCTGAGTCCGAATCATCTTCATCATCTGCTTTGAGAGCAATTGATTTTGATTTGGAGCTTTCACCATATTCAGTATCAAGGTGAAGCTCATGAGTCATAAGTGACCCTGCCAGCTGTTCTAAGTTGAACTTAGTGAAGTCTTTTGTTTCTTGAAGAGCAGTGACTTTAGCCATCCATCTGTCCTTAGGAAGACTCCTAAGAACCTTTCGAACCTGTTCCTCAGATGAAATAAACTTTCCAAGAGAAGCCAACTCATTAATAATGTTAGTAAAACGAGTAAACATGTCTCGGATGCTTTCTTTATTTCATGCAGAACAGTTCATATTGATTCATAAGTAAATCATTTTTGATCTTTTAACTTCATTAGTTCCTTCATGGGTTACTTCTAGTAAATCCCATATTTGCTTTGCGGATTTGCATCCCATGATCCTATTATGTTCATGGGGTCCAAGTCCACAATGCAAACAGTTTAATAGCCATGGCATTTACTTCCATTTTTTCAAAATCAGATTTGTCATAATCAGAGAGGGGTTTTAGAGTTACCTCATTTTTGTCATTTGTAGTTGTGACTTCGAAATCACCAACTTCAATGACTCTCCATACCTGATAGTTTTCAGCTTTGATGAATATCTCCATGCGGTTCTTCCAAGTAGTTGTAGTACTTCCCATTGAACATAGGAGGCCTTTGAGTGGAATAACCTTCTTCAAGTTTCTCGGTGGTATTCATTGTTCCTTGGATCTTTTTCTCAATAGGGTTTCCTATCTTACGTGAGTTCTAGCTCTGATACCAATTGTTATTTCCCTAGGAACACTACAAGAGGGGGGTGAATTGTAGGTGTAGAAATAAACGTAAACTTTTTGCGGAAATTAAAACTTAAACGAATAAACAAGCTAGAAGGAACACAAGGGATTTTTACGAGGAAAAACTTCTTGGGCCCAACAAGAAGAAACAACCTCGACCACTAGGGATTTTAAACTCAACTCTTTCACTAATTAGGCCAAACAACTTTGTTACAACCTAATTCTAATCGAGCCACACCTTGAGTTCCTAAACTCAAGTTCCTGAGCCACTGTTCCCTTAACAGTAGTTCCTCTCAACTTCACTCGAAGTTTTCTCACTCTACAAGCTTACTCAAAGCCTTCTCTTACAGAACTTCACTCAAAGTTCCCTTACCCCAAAAACCAAAATACAATTGATCGAAATAAGCTTAGTGGAATTAGAGTAAGAAAGCAAAGAACAAATGGCTATTATGAGAGAATGAAGGCACTGACACTTAATTAGTTAAACTCACTTAATTACTTAGTCAGACACACTTTGGAACTTATTTAGACTTCAATATTTATAGTGAACAAACATAGAACGTGGGAATTAAAATCGAGTTCATGTTAATCCATTAACCCATGATGTTCCTTCCCTAAGGAACACGTTCCTTAACATGCCCATGATCCCATGATCTCATTTGACGTGGATAATTTTAGCCACTCTCCTAAAGATTAGGAGTTTCTTGAGCTTTATCCGAAAATCAGTTATTTAAAACAGATTTAAAACTGAATTTTTAATCTTTAAGAAAATATTATCTTTTAAATAAAATCTTCTTAAAACCGGATAATTATTTTCTTTTTATTTTCGAAAAACAAAATCTTTTCCTAAAAAGTTTTCTTTTAAAACTGATTTTCATTAGATAAAAAACGTTTCCTATTATTTAGGCATGACTTACTCAACTTCATAATGAACCGTTATATGCTTCAGCCTAAGTCTAGTTCCTTTTATTGTAAGTTCCTTTAACATATTCGTTTAGTGCCATTAGTTTGTTCCTTAGAAAGGAACAAACTCTCATTCTCAAATAAGACTCCAATGTTCCTTACCATCCTTACTTATTCCTTTACAATGGAACTAGAAAATAAAACGCCTTGCTTTTATTCTTCTTGATCCAATGCTGCTCCAGTATCAACTTCTAGAAACATCTTTACTTAGTCTTTGAAATCCTCTCTTGACTTTTTCCTTGACATGATTATAATATATTTCTGATCGGACCAATTAGGATGGTGGTATGTATAATCATTGGGTACTCAAATGGAAAGACATGATTATGTGTCCACAAAATTGAATAAGTGATCCTCCAACATTAGAAAGACCCAAATGGATATTTAATAAAAATAGGTGATAAATCATTCATATATAGTATTATAAAGAAATTAAATAGAAATAGTGATTTTTAAAACAAAAGTATATTGTAATTAATGTAAATATATAGAAAGAAATGAAATCATGATTATCTTTAAAAAAATCAACAATAATAGTAATGCCCAATTATATAAAGAGCAAAACGTATGTAGTTTATTTTTTCATATCTCTACATACTAGTTCACTGCTTTATCTTTACTTTTCTTAAAACCAATTTACTATAAAAAAGTTTTCAAGTCTCCACCAATGGCAGAAAAGACATCAGTTATGCGCATTGTTATAGTGCAATTAATCATCTTATCCTTTGGTAAGCGAAAAAGTTGTTAGTAGCGATACTTATCATCATTATTATTGTTGTTGAATCATATTTTGCATAATAGTAATTAAAGATTATATTTTATAAAATATATATGGCCTTCTCATCATTTAACAAGTTAATAATAATTAAATATTTATATATATAGCTCAAACCACACTTTTTGTTATTTCATAATATGACATTTATTTATAAACAAGGATTTCTTATATTTTAATTACATATAATTTTGAGAAATTTCGGATTGTAATTTTTTAATTAATTTTCTTAACTAAAAAAAACTAAAAACAACGAAAAGACATCACCTAACGCCAGTTCAACAAAAGTAGTTATCTGGATTGTGATGGTATTTTGTTATCTTCATACAATTTTATCGGGTTTAATTACATTTATTCTTTAGTTTATGAATTGGTAGTATCCTATTTCTTTTCTTTTTACTATTAAAGACATGGACTCCCAAAAAAGAATAAATGAGATTTATGTAATAAGTACAATAATTGATTAATATGGAATTTTATCAGTCTAACTATAAGATCAAAACTAACAATCAAAACCATACTTAATTAAAAAAATATAAATTGAAAATTGAGATTTGTAGCGGATACATGATGTTTGATGTTGATGTACAAAGTTATTTTGGTTTTCCTTTGAATAAAAAGCTCATTTGCTATATCTAAGGGGAAAGAAACTTACAAAGGAATTCTGATTTTCAATACATGAAAGATGTTGTGACGTAGATGCAACACTTAAATAAAACAATACAATTATTAGTTAGAAATTGCAAAAATTGGAGCATTAATTAGACAAACATTATATACGCTTCTTCAATATTCTTATTGACATTAAGGGAAAAAAATATATGTAGAAACAAATTGGATTTGTCACAATACGTATAATCTATACTCAATCACGTAAAAACTGGAAGCTAGAATATAATAACACCTAAATGCCAGCCTACAACCTTCATTTGTAAAGTAGAACTAGTTTTGTATTTTTTTTTACTGTATGATAGAATATTCGTTTGCCTAATATTTTATTTCATGGCTCAAGGTACTTGTGTTATGAGTTCAAGGTCTAACGGACATTTTGGAGTCGATCGATTTGACTCTTGCGTTCCCCAAAGCAACTGTACATTTGATACATGTACGCAATATTGTGGAGTGAGCGCTCGTAATCGTCATTGCGTAACAAACAACCTTTGTTGTTGTACTTAAAACAATGCAAAAAAAACTGTGTTTTACATATATGTATTCTTAAATCCATTACTGAATAAAATAAATGTGGCACATATTTGAATTGAAAATAAATATTTATTGTTGTTATTTACCTTTTGTTGTTGTTCTCCTTTTCCTATCATTTCTCGCTCTAGTTTCTTTCTTTAATGATAATTTTTCGAATTACCAAAATAGTTTAGGAAATAATAATGATTAACATATTGATATTGAAACATTATATATGTTATAATAGTTTGGTACAAAAGGAGTTATTTATATAGTCGTTAATACTAAATGCAACACCCCTTGAACATGTAAAAGATCCAAAATTTATCAATTGTCTTTCTCATAAATAGTTCATTCCTCCCGCTTTTAGACATGAATTTTATTAAATTAATATGAGGTTTATTTCACCTTCCAAATCGAACATATGAGCAAATTGGGCGACAATAAATCGGTAATTTGTAACATCAAATTGACTATATCCCGACACCACTAACATGCAAAATATCTGCAATATACTTTTTTAAAATTAAGACTGTTTTTCATTGCAGAAAAAAATACAATTAATATAGTACGCCTGTCATATTGTTGAGAAATAAACCTAACCTAAAATATTAATCAGATACTTTTATATGGAAGTTGATAGATTGGTTATGGTTGTCCCATAATTTGAAAATGTTTCGTTTTGATCTTTTTCTCAATTTTTTTTAAATGGACTAAATTAGAAAATTTCGTCTCAATGTTTCCCCAAATGTAAGAATTATTATTTCAATTTTTGTGTGTGCGAGTTATTCCTTTATATTTTCGATACAGAGAGATATTGTTTCTCATGATTGGCAAAATTACTTTCTAATTCACATAGTTTTCTCAAAAGCATAATGTTATTGATACATTTATGCTACACATGGACATGATATATATAAAACATGGTTTGTATGAAAATTGGGCCTGTTATTTTATTTCCATTATGCATATAGCTTCTTTGCTATCTATTTTACGAACCTTTTATAATACACTCAAAAAAGAAGTAAATAAAGTAGTTAATTACTTACAACAATGGAATCTATTCAAATAAACTACATTTAAATAGAGCAATGTGGATAATAATAACCCTATGTGAATTGTCCACTGATTTTGAGTTTTTGGAAAACATATGATATATATGGTCATAACAATAATGACAGTTTGTCAACCTGTTATAATAAGTCAAATATAATATTTTATATAAGTTTTGGTATATGTTGTCAAATGCCAGCTTACTAATTAATTATAATTTTGCATTACAGGGTGTGACTAAGGTATGTTTTGATGCATTGTCTAGTTTACTTTATGTACAAAGTTGTGGAATGAGATATTGTTGCATATGGCTATAGAACTAAATTGGTAGGAACAAATGTTTGGCATTGGGTACCACTAAGAAATGGCTTGCATCTTTTACTAGTTTGAAATAATTTGTAATTTAACCTAATTCAATATCGTGACAACATTAAGTTTTATGTGGAGGGAAAATTGTATTTGTAGATTAATGTAAAATAGAGGTTCACACCTTTTACTAGTTCACTCGTTGATTTCAGCAAAGCATAGACACGGAATAATCAATGATGAAAACCACTATTGTAGAACACAACCTCCAATCATCAATGAGCTTGAACATTCAAATTATCTTCCTCATTTCTCCTTTGTGATTTTACAATTTTTATCCATTTAAGTTAGTCAAACAAGTCATAAGTCATTTGAATCTTCTCTAATACCTTTTGTATTGCTAGTTTTATTTTCATTTGTCTAAGAAATTTTCGAACTAGGTTGATCAAAAAGGGGACAAATGAACTATTATTCTGCCGTGTTAATCATTTTAATGGGTCATTGCACCTAATTGGATATTATGAAATCATAAGGACAAGTTAGAAACTTATATAATGTAAATTTCCCAGTCATAGCTTCATGATTGGTCACTGAATGGAAAATTCAGTTTGAGGGTGAGGGTACGAACATGATCATGACTCATGTTGTCCCATTGCTGGCCTCTATTCAACACGATTGCTAGACAAGTTTTATGCAATTAAACTATTAAGAAGTAAATTTCAAAGCACTAAAAAGAATTGTTTAAATCGGTTCATTAAACACAAAAAAGACTAATTTTTAGTGACATGTTATTAAGCAATCATAGTACTGCGATCTTAAGTCAATTGTCCAAATTATATTATTAGAAGTTAGAATATTTGTTTAGGTATTGTACTTGGAATTAATAAGCATCTCAAGTTATGAAAATAATAAACATGGAAAAAAATATATGTACAAAAGTATAGAGAATATATTAAGGAGAAGAATATACACAAGTCATGAAATTATATTGAGATCTACATCATGAAAAGTGCGTTAGTAACTTTAAAGAAATAAAAATAAAAGAAAAATAATGACCCTCGGGAATATACCAGCATCGCCTGAGTATTAGAGAGTAAAGAAATTTTCAAGGAACAATCGTGGATCTTGTAACAAAATAAATGCAAGACCGAAAGTATGTATGTGTAAACTGTTTAAGAGCGTATTTACTTTAAGTATGTAGGAGTACATGATATTAAGATGAGTATGAGAGAGTACCAATGCATAAGAAAGCGTGCCAAAATTTGGGCGAGGCTTAGCCTATTTATAGTTAAAACCGAGAAAAGAAAAGATAAGATCCAGCGTTGCACGATGCGCAACAGTGATGCACCACGTGAAGCACTGTGCGCTGATGCATCCTCCAACGCATTTCTAGATTTTGCTTACTGTCTCGCAGTTGCGTGTGCGCAGGAAGTTATGTCATAAAGCATTGAGATGAAGCGCATCTGCATATCCGACCCAGTTTGTAATTAAATAATTCTTTAAATGATACTTATTATCTTTATCAAATATTACCATTTAAATCCGAAAATCAATTATCTAAAGAGACAAAATAAGATTTCAATCCAAATCCATTATCTTAGAAAATATATATTAAATTTTTTTTAAAAACATAATTCGTTATGAAGAATAATTATTTGGACTCCTTTTGCAAATTGGGTTAAGAATACAATTAATTATCATGAATAAGTAATTGGGTTTTTTTTTTGAATCTTTAAAATAAACAAACCTTTTGCTTTTGAAACGGTTTTTCGCCTATCTCTTCGGCTTATAATATATTTCTGATCGGACCAATTAGGATGGTGGTATGTATAATCATTGGGTACTCAAATGGAAAGGCATGATTATGTGTCTACAATGATTGAATAAGTGATCTCCAACATTAGAAAGACCCAAATGGATATTTAATAAAAATAGGTGATAAATCATTCATATATAGTATTATAAAGAAATAAAATAGAAATAGTGATTTTTTTTTTAAAAAGAAGTATATTGTAATCAATGTAAATATATAGAAAGAAATGAATTCATGATTATCTTTAAAAAAATCAACAATAATAGTAATGCCCAATTATATAAAGAGCAAAACGTATGTAGTTTATTTTCTCATGTCTCTACATACTAGTTCACTGCTTTATCTTTACTTTTCCTAAAACCAATTTACTCTAAAAAAGTTTTCAAGTCTCCACCAATGGCAGAAAAGACATCATTTATGCGCATTGTTATAGTGCTATTAATCATATTATCCTTTGGTAAGCGAAAAAGTTATTGGTAGCAGTACTTATCATCATTATTATTGTTGTTGAATCATATTTTGCATAATAGTAATTAAAGATTATATTTTATAAAATATATATGGCCCTCTCATCATTTAACATGTTAATAATAATTAAATATTTATATGTATAGCTCAAACCACACTTTTTGTTATTTCATAATATGAGATTTATTTATAATCAAGGATTTATAATATTTTAATTACATATAATTTTGAAAAATTTCGAATTGAAATTTTTTAATTAATTTTCCTAACTAAAACAACTAAAAACAACGAAAAGACATCACCTAAGGCCAGTTCAACAAAAGTAGTTATATGGATTGTGATGGTATTTTGTTATCTTCATACAATTTTATCGGGTTTTATTATATTAATTCTTTAGTTTATGAATTGGTAGTATCCTATTTCTTTTTTTTTACTATTAAAGACATGGACTCCCAAAAAAGAATAAATGAGATTTATGTAATAAGTACAATAATTGATTAATATGAAATTTTATCAGTCTAACTATAAGATCAAAACTAACAATCAAAACCATACTTAATTAAAAAATATAAATTGAAAATTGAGATTTGTAGCGGATACATGATGTTTGATGTTGATGTAACAATTATTTTGGTTTTCCTTTGAATAAAAAGTTCATTTGCTATATCTAAGGGGAAAGAAACTTACAAAATAATTCTGATTTTTAATGCATGAAAGATGTTGTACGTAGATGCAACACTTAAGTAAAACAAATTTTATCATCTATATATGATACACTTATTATTTAGAAATTGCAAAAATTGGAGCTTTAATTAGACAAACATTATATACGCTTCTTAAATATTCTTATTGACATTAAGGAAAAAATATATATGTAGAAACAAATTGGATTTGTCACAATACGTATAATCTATACTCAATCACGTAAGAACTGGAAGCTAAAATATACAACACCTAAATGCCAGCCTACAACCTTCATTTGTAAAGTAGAACTAGTTTTGTATTTTTTTTTTACTCTATGATAGAATATTCATTTGCCTAATATTTTATTTCATGGCTCAAGGTACTTGTGTTATTAGTTCAAGGTCAAACGGACATTTTGGAGTCGATCGATTTGACTCTTGCGTTCCCCAAAGCAACTGTACATTTGATACATGTACGCAATATTGTGGAGTGAGCGCTCGTAATCGTCATTGCGTAACAAACAACCTTTGTTGTTTACCTAACAATGCAAAAAAACAGTGTTTTACATATATGTATTCTTAATCCATTACTGAATAAAATAAATGTGGCACATATTTGAATTGAAAATAAATATTTATTGTTGTATTTACCTTTTTGTTGTTGTTCTCCTTTCCGCTAACATTTCTCGCTCTAGTTTCTTTCTTTAATGATAATCTTTCGAATTACCAAAATAGTGTAAGAAATAATTATGTTTAACATATTGATATTGAAGCATTATATATGTATAATAGTTTGGTACACAAGAGTTATTTATATAGTCATTAATACTAAATGTAGCACCCCTTGAACATGTAAAAGATCCAAAATTTATCACTTGTCTTTCTCATAAATAGTTCATTCCTCCCGCTTTTAGACATGAATTTTATTAAATTAATATGAGGTTTATTTCACCTTCCAAATCGAACATATGAGCAAATTGGCGACAATAAATCGGTAATTTGTAACATCAAATTGACTATATCTCGGCAACACTAACATGCAAAATATCTGCAATATACTTTTTGAAAATTAAGAGTGTCTTTCATTTCAGAAAAAAAATATAATCAATATAGTACGCCTTTCATATTGTTGAGAAATAAACCTAACCTAAAATATTAATCAGATACTTTTATATGGAAGTTAATAGATTGTTTATGGTTGTCCCATAATTTGAAAATGTTTCGTTTTGATCTTTTTCTCAATTTTTTAAAATGGACTAAATTAGAAAATTTCGTCTCAATGATTCCCCAAATGTAAGAATTATATTTCAGTTTTGTGTGTGTGTGTTATTCCTTTATATTTTCGATACAGAGAGATATTGTTTCTCATGATTGAAAAATTACTTTCTAATTCACATAGTTTTCTCAAAAGCATAATGTTATTCATCATTTATGCTACACATGGACATGATATATATAAAACATGGTTTGTATGAAAATTGGGCCTGTTATTTTATTTCCATTATACATATAGCTTCTTTGCTATCTATTTTACGTACCTTTCATAATACACTCAAAAAAGAAGTAAATAAAGTAGTTAATTAATTACAACAATGGAATCTATTCAAAGAAACTACATTTAATAGAACAATGTGGATAATAATAACCCTATGTGAAGTGTCCACTGATTTTGAGTTTTTGGAAAACATATGATATATATGGTCATAACAATAATAACAGTTTGTCAACCTTTTATAATTTTGCATTACAGGGTGTGACTAAGGTATGTTTTGATGCATTGTCTAGTTTACTTTATGTACAAAGTTGTGGAATGAGATATTGTTGCATATGGCTATAGAACTAAATTGGTAGGAACAGTTGTTTGGCATTGGGTACCACTAAGAAATGGGTTGCACCTTTTACTAGTTTGAAATAAGTTGTAATTTAACCTAATTCAATATCGTGACAAGATTAAGTTTATGTGGAGGGGAAATTGTATTTGTAGATTAATGTAAAATAGAGGTTCACACCTTTTACTAGTTCACTCGTTGATTTAAGCAATGCGTAGACACGGAATAACCAATGATGAAAACCACTATTATAGAACACAACCTCCAATCATCAATGAGCTTGAACATTAATTCAAATTATCTTCCTCATTTCTCCTTTGTGATTTTTACAATTTTTATCCATTTAAGTGAGTCAAACAAGTCATAAGTCATTTGAATCTTCTCTAATCCCTTTGGGATTGCTTGTTTTATTTTCATTTGTCTAAGAAATTTTCGAACTAGGTTGATCAAAAACGGGACAAATGAACTATTATTCTGCCGTGTTAGTCATTTTTATGGGTCATTGAACCTAATTGGATATTATGAAATCATAAGGACAAGTTAGAAACTTATACAATATAAATTTCCCAGTCATAGCTTCATAATTGGTCATTGAATGGAAAATTGAGTTTGAGGGTGAGGGTACGAATATGATCATGAATCAGGTTGTCCCATTGCTGGCCTCTATTCAACACGATTGTTAGACAAGTGTTATGCAATTATACAATTAAGAAGTAAATTTCAACGCACTAAAAAGAATTGTTTAAATCGGTTCATTGAACACAATAAAGACTAATTTTTAGTGACATGTTATTAAGCAATCATATTACTGCGATCTTAAGTCAATTGGTCCAAATTAATTATTAGAAGTTAGAATATTGTTTAGGTATTGTACTTGGAATTAATAAGCATCTCAGTTATGAAAATAATAAACATGGAAAAAATATATGTACAAAGTATAGAGAATATATTAAGGATAAGAATATACACAAGTCATGAATTATATTGAATCTACATCATGAAAGTGCGTTAGTAACTTTAAAGAAATAAATATAAAAGAAAATAATGACCTAGTGAATATACCAGCGTCGCCGAGTATTATAGAGTAAGATCTTTTCAAGGACAATCGCGGATCTTGTAACAAAACAAATGCAAGACGAAAGTATGTATGTGTTTAAACTGTTAAGAGCGTATTTACTTTAAGTATGTAGGAGTACATGATATTAAGATGAGTATGAGAGAGTACAAACGCATAAGAAAGCGTGCCAAAATTTGGCGAGGCTTAGCCTATTTATAGTTAAACTAGAAAATAAAAGATAAGACCACGTTGCACGGTGCGCAACAGTGATGCTCCACGTGAAGCACTGTGCGCTGATGCATCCTCCTACGCGTTTCAAGATTTGCTTACTGTCGCAGTTTGGTGCACAGGAATTTATGTCATAAAGCATTGAGATGAAGCGCATCTGCATATCTGACCCAGTTTGTAATTAAATAATTCTTTAAATGATACTCCCTCTGTTTTTTTTTAATCATTCTCACTTTCCTGTACGCGCCTTCCAATGCACATTTTAAAACTTAAATATCTTTCATTATATATTAGAAAAAATTATAACGATTGAATATTAATAAAGTACTAATTGAGACGAATCAAACAAACCCACATGACTATGTTTTTTCTTATAAATTGAGACATTTGAGAAGATTCTCTCTATGCATGAATAGTGTCAAGATTCCAAGTGAGAAAGATAAAAAAAACAGAGGGAGTACTTATTATCTTTATCAAATATTACCATTTAAATCCGAAAATCAATTATCTAAAGAGACAAAATAAGATTTCAATCCAAATCCATTATCTTAGAAAATATATTTTAAATATTTTTTTAAAAAATATTTCGTTATGAAGAATAATTGTTTGGACTCCTTTTGCAAATTGGGTCAAGAATACAATTAATTATCATGAATAAGTAATTGGGTTTTTTTTTTGAATCTTTAAAATAAACAAACCTTTGCTTTTGAAAAGGTTTTTCGCCTATCTCTTCGGCTTATAATAATTTCTGATCGGACCAATTAGGATGGTGGTATGTATATCATTGGATCAAATGGAAAGACAGATTATGTGTCTACAATGATTTAAAAGTGATCCTCCAACATTAGAAAGACCCAAATGGATATTTAATAAAAATAGGTGATAAATCATTCATATATAGTATATAAGAAATAAAATAGAAATAGTGATTTTTTTTAAAAAAAAGAAGTATATTGTAATCAAGTAAATATATAGAAGAAATGAAATCATGATTATCTTTAAAAAAATCAACAATAATAGTAATGCCCAATTATATAAAGAGCAAAACGTATGTAGTTTATTTTCTCATATCTCTACATACTAGTTCACTACTTTATTTTTACTTTTCCTAAAACCAATTTACACTAAAAAAGTTTTCAAGTCTCCACCAATGGCAGAAAAGACATCATTTATGCGCATTGTTATAGTGCTATTAATCATATTATCTTTGGTAAGCGAAAAAGTTGTTAGTACTGTACTTATCATAATTATTATTGTTGTTGAATCATATTTTGCATAATAGTAATTAAAGATTATATTTTTAAAATATATATGGCCCTCCATCATTTAACATGTTAATAATAATTAAATATTTATATGTATAGCTCAAACCACACTTTTTTTATTTCATAATATGAGATTATTTATAAACAAGGATTTATAATATTTAATTACATATAATTTTGAAAAATTTCGAATTGAAATTTTTTAATTAATTTTCCTAACTAAAAAACTAAAACAACGAAAAGACATCACCTAAGGCAGTTCAACAAAAGTAGCTATATGGATCGTGATGGTATTTTTTATCTTCAGACAATTTATCGGTTATTATATTTATTCTTTAGTTTATGAATTGGTAGTATCCTATTCTTGTTTTTTACTATTAAAGACATGGACTCCAAAAAAGAATAAATGAGATTTATGTAATAAGTACAATAATTGATTAATATAAATTTATCAGTCTAACATAAGATAAAACTAACAATCAAAACCATACTTAATTAAAAAATATAAATTGAAAATTGAGATTTGTAGCGGATACATGATGTTGATGTTGATGTACAAAGTTATTTTGTTTCCTTGATAAAAGTTCATTTGCTATATCTAAGGGAAAGAAACTTCAAAATAATTCTGATTTTAATGCATGAAAGATGTTGTGACGTAGATGCAACACTTAAGTAAAAAATTTTAATCTATATATGATACACTTATTATTTAGAAATTGCAAAAATTGGAGCTTTAATTAGACAAACATTATATACGCTTCTTAAATATTCTTATTGACATTAAGGAAAAAAATTATATGTAGAAACAAATTGAATTTTTCACAATACGTATAATCTATACCAATCACGTAGAACTGGAAGCTAAAATATAAAACAACCTAAATGCCAGCCTACAACCTTCATTTGTAAAGTAGAACTAGTTTTGTATTTTTTTACTGTATGATAGAAATTCATTGCCTAATTTATTTCAGGCTCAAGGTACTTCTGTTATGAGTTCAAGGTCTAGCGGACATTTTGGAGTCGATCGATTTGACTCTTGTGTCCCCAAGCACTGTACATTTGATACATGTACGCAATATTGTGAGTGACGCTCGTAATCGTCATTGCGTAACAAACAACCTTTGTTGTTGTCTTAAAACAATGCAAAAAAACAGTGTTTTACATATATGTATTCTTAAATCCATTACTGAATAAAATAAATGTGGCACATATTTGAATTGAAAATAAATATTTATTGTTGTTATTACCTTTTGTTGTGTTTCTCCTTTCTGCTATCATTTCTCGCTCTAGTTTTTCTTTAATGATACTTTTTCGATTTACCAAAATAGTTTAAAAGTAATAATGCTTAACATATTGATATGAGCATTATATATGTATAATAGTTTGGTACACAAGGAGTTATTTATATAGTCATTAATACTAAATACAACACCTCTTGAACATGTAAAAGATCCAAAATTTATCAATTGTCTTTCTCATAAATAGTTCATTCCTCCTGCTTTTTGACATGAATTTTATTAAATTAATATGAGGTTTATTTCACCTTCCAAATCGAACATATGAGCAAATTTGCGACAATAAATCGTAATTTGTAATATCAAATTGACTATATCTCGGCAACACTAACATGCAAATATCTGCAATATACTTTTTGAAAATAAGAGTGTCTTTCATTGCAGAAAAAAATATAATAATATAGTACGCCTATCATATTGTTGAGAAATAACCTAACCTAAAATATTAATCAGATACTTTTGGAAGTTGATAGATTGATTATGGTTGTCCCATAATTTGAAAATGTTTCGTTTTGATCTTTTTCTCAATTTTTTAAAATGGACTAAATTAGAAAATTTCGTCTCAATGATTCCCCAATGTAAGAATTATTATTTCAATTTTTGTGTGTGTGTGTTATTCTTATATTTGATACATAGAGATATTGTTTCTCATGATTGGCAAAATTACTTTCTAATTCACACAGTTTTCTCAAAAGCAGAATGTTATTGATACATTTATGCTACACATGGACATGATATATATAAAACATGGTTTGTATGAAAATTAGGCCTGTTATTTTATTTCCATGATGCATATAGCTTCTTTGCTATTTATTTTACGTACCTTTTATAATACACTCAAAAAAGAAGTAAATAAAGTAGTTAATTACTTACAATAATAGAATCTATTCAAAGAAACTACATTTAAATAGAGCAATGTGGATAATAATAACCCTATGTGATGTGTCCACTGATTTTGAGTTTTTGGAAAACATATGATATATATGGTCATAACAATAATAACAGTTTTTCAACCTTTTATAATAAGTCAAATATAATAATTTATATAAGTTTTGGTATATCTCTATTACATAAGGGAAGGGGGGAGCAACGGTGTCCTCTTTTGAACTGACTATTTTACCCCCCCTTCCCTTTCTAAATTACAAAAGGAATCTCAATAACAAAATGGGGGTAAAACAAAGCCACCGGAAATTAATTTCAACAATCACTCAGAAATCACTTTTATGAGGAAACTTTACAAATCACTCATAGATGAATGAGAAATCGCGTTGTAAAAATCACGCAAATCACTCAAATGATAAGGAAACTTTACAAAAACTAAAAATTAACTTACAAACTAAAACTAATATACTAGGACGTCAATACATATAAAAACATTCACGAAATTTACTTACAAATCATTGTTCTCAATAACCATTCACAGTTACATACTCACAAAAATTATCTATCACACATTCGTCCATTGGCGATTTGCGAACTTTCAAACAGGTACATAATTCTCTTAATCTTCAAAGTTATTTCACATTAGTCGACTGTTATGTAGTTGAAAAAATGGAGATAATAGAAATTAGTTGAAAAGGGCTTTATATAATTAGACTTAAATTTGATGCATTTTCATATAAAATCTGAAAACAAGACGTGTATGAAATTTGATTCATTTACGACACTGATGAAGAAGTTACAAATTTAGTTCTTTTGTTTAAAATTCCAATATAAATTTTTGCCCAAAACTTTTGCAAAATATCCATGTTCAGAAATAAATTTTGAAAAACAAAAAATATCAAATCTTTTTTAGAGCAACTTTTGCAAAAATCCATTTTCAGAAAAAAAAAACTTTACATTAATTTGCGAAATCAGATTGTGTATGAAAAATTTAAAATATCATTTCACCTATACTTGAAACTCAAAGTGTTAAAATTTAGAAAAGGTGAAAAATAAAAAATTACCATTTTATGTGAAATCAGATTGTGTATGAAAAACTTAAAATTTCATTTCAAATATATTTGAAACTTAAAGTGTTAAAATTTAGAAAAGGAGACAAATTAAAATGACCATTTCATGCAAAATCAAAATATGTATGGAAAATTTAAAATTTCATTTCAAATATAATTGAAACTCAAAGTGTGAACATTTAAAATGATGAAAAATTTTAAATATCAATTTGTGAAATCAGGATTTAGAAGTTAGACATGGAAAAACAATTGAAATTGTCTTATACTTTTCGGTTACAATATTGGGATCATAAAGAAATTACTGAAATCCATATAAAACTATTATAAATTACAAAAATGAATAAAAACAAAAAAAAGAACATGAAGATATTTAGTAGAGAACATCATACTGATTATAAAAGAACATGCGCATATAAGACTTCAGAAACAAAAAAGTTTTCAAAATCACAAAAATGAATAACATAAAAAGAACATGAAATAATCTTATTCACAAAATGGAGGTGAACTTAAATACTAACTTGCATTTTCAGTTTGTTTACTATTATATTAGGCCTAAAAATATCATCGCACGCATCGCGTGCACAAAAGGCTAGTGTTGTTAAATGCCAGCTTACTAATTAATTATAATTTTGCATTACAGAGTGTGACTAAGGTATGTTTTGATGCATTGTCTAGTTTACTTTATATACAAAGTTGTGGAATGAGATATTGTTGCATATGGCTATAGAAGTAAATTGGTAGGAACAGATGTTTGGCGTTGGGTACCACTAAGAAATGGCTTGCACCTTTTACTAGTTTGAAATAAGTTGTAATTTAACCTAATTCAATACATGACAAAAAGATTAAGTTTTATGTGGAGGGGAAATTGATTTGTAGATTAATGTAAAATAGAGGTTCAAACCTTTTAAGTTCACTCGTTGATTTAAGCAAAGCGTAGACACAAATATCAATGATGAAAACCACTATTATAGAACACACCCAACCTCCAATCATGCAGTGACTTGAACATTCAAATTATCTTCCTCATTTCTCCTTTGTCATTTTACAATTTTTATCCATTTAAGTTAGTCAAAACAAGTCATTAAGTCATTTGAATCTTCTCTAATCCCTTTGGTATTGCTAGTTTTATTTTCATTTGTCTAAGAAATTTTCGAACTAGGTTGATCAAAAAGAGGACAAATGAACTATTATTCTGCCGTGTTAATCATTTTTATGGGTAATTGAACCTAATTGGATATTATGAAATCATAAGGACAACTTAGAAACTTATACAATGTAAATTTCCCAGTCATAGCTTCATGATTGGTCATTGAATGGAAAATTGAGTTTGAGGGTGAGGGTACGAACATGATCATGAATCCGGTTGTCCCATTGCTGGCCTCTATTCACCACGATTGGTAGCCAAGTTTTATGCAATGATACAATTAAGAACTAAAATTCAACGCACTAAAAAGAATTGTTTAAATTAGTTCATTAAACACAAAAAAGACTAATTTTTAGTGACATGATATTAAGCAATCATATTACTGCGATCTTAAGTCAATTGTCCAAATTATATTATTAGAAGTTAGAATATTTGTTTAGGTATTGTACTTGGAATTAATAAGCATCTCAAGTTATGAAATAATAAGCATGGAAACAAAAAAATATGTACAAAAGTATAGAGAATATATTAAGGAAAAGAATATACACAAGTCATGAAATTATATTGAGATCTACATCATAAAAAGTGCGTTAGTAACTTTAAAGAAATAAATATAAAAGAAAAATAATGACCCTCGGGAATATACCAGCGTCGCCTGAGTATGAGAGAGTAATGATCTTTTCAAGGAGCAATCGTGGATCTTGTAACAAAACAAATGCAAGACCGAAAGTATGTATGTGTTTAAACTGTTTAAAAGGTACTTTAAGTATGTAGGAGTACATGATATTAAGATGAGTATGAGAGAGTACAAACGCATAAGAAAGCGTGCCAAAATTTGGGCGAGGCTTAGCCTATTTATAGTTAAAATCGAGAAAATAAAAGATAAGATCCAGCGTTGCACGGTGCGCAACACTGATGCATCACGTGAAGCACTGTGCGCTAATGCATCCACCTACGCATTTCTGGATTTTGCTTACTGTCTCACAGTTTTGTGTGCACAAGAAGTTATGTCATAAAGCATTGTGATGAAGCGCATCCGCATATCTGACCCAGTTTGTAATTAAATAATTCATTAAATGATAATTATTATCTTTATCAAATATTACCATTTAAAGCCGAAAATCAATTATCTAAAGAGACAAAATAAGATTTTAATCCAAATCCATTATCTTAGAAAATATATATTAAAATTTTTTTCAAAAAATAATTAGTTATGAAGAATAATCATTTGGACTCCTTTAACAAATTGGGTTAAGAATACAATTAATTATCATGAATAAGTAATTGGGTTTTTTTTTGAATCTTTAAAATAAACAAACCTTTTGCTTTTGAAACGGATTTTCGCCTATCTCTTCGGCTTATAATATATTTCTGATCGACCAATTAGGATGGTGGTATGTATAATCATTGGGTACTCAAATGGAAAAACATGATTATGTGTCTACAAGAATTGAATAAGTAATCATCAAACATTAGAAAGACCCAAATGGATATTTAATAAAAATAGGTGATAAATCATTCATATATAGTATTATAAAGAAATTAAATAGAAATAGTGATTTAAAAAAAAAAAAAGAAGTATATTGTAATCACTGTAAATATATAGAAAGAAATGAAATCATGATTATCTTTAAAGAAATCAACAATAATAGTAATGCCCAATTATATAAAGAGCAAAACGTATGTAGTTTATTTTCTCATATCTCTATATACTAGTTCACTGCTTTATCTTTACTTTTCTTAAAACCAATTTACTCTAAAAAAGTTTTCAAGTCTCCACCAATGGCAGAAAAGACATCAGTTATGCGCATTGTTATAGCGCTATTAATCATCTTATCCTTTGGTAAGCGAAAAACTTGTTAGTAGCGATACTTATCATCATTATTATTGTTGTTGAATCATATTTTGCATAATAGTAATTAAAGATTATTTCCCTAGGAACACTACAAGAGGGGGGGTGAATTTTATGTTTAGAAAAAAACGTAACTTTTTTCGGAAATTTAAACTTAAACAAATAAACAAGCTAGAGAACACAAGGGTTTTTACGAGGAAAAACTTCTTGGGCCCAACAAGAAGAAACAACCTCGACCACTAGGGATTTTAAACTCAACTCTTTCACTAATTAGGCCAAACAACTTTGTTACAACCTAATTCTAACTCGAGCCACACCTTGAGTTCCTAAACTCAAGTTCCTGAGACCACTGTTCCCTTAACAGTAGTTCCTCTCAACTTCACTCGAAGTTTTCTCACTCATACAAGCTTACTCAAAGCCTTCTCTCTTACAGAACTTCACTCAAAGTTCCCTTACCCCAAAAACCAAAATACAATTGATCGAAATAAGCTTAGTGGAATTAGAGTAAAAAGCAAAGAACAAATGGCTATTATGAGAGAATGAAGGCACTGACACTTAATTAGTTAAACTCACTTAATTACTTAGTCAGACAACTTTGGAACTTATTAGACTTCATATTTATAGTGACAACATAAGAACGTGGGATTAAAATCGATTCATGTTAATCCATTACCCATGATGTTCCTTCCCTAAGGAACACGTCTTACATAGTCCCATGATCCCATGATCTCATTTGAACGTGGAATGTTTTAGCCATCTCCTAAAGTATAGGAGTTCTTGAGCTTTATCCGAAAATCAGTTAATTTAAAACAGATTTAAATCTGAATTTTAATCTTTAAGAAAATATATTTTTAAATAAATCTTCTAAAACCGGATAATTATTTTCTTTTTTTCGAAAAACAAAATCTTTTCTAAAAAGATTTTCTATAAACTGATTTTCATTTGTAAAAAAATAATTTCCTATATTTAGGCATGACTTACTCAATTCAAATGAACCTTATACTGTTCAACGCCTAAGTCTAGTTCCTTTTTTTAAGTTCCTTTAACATATTCGTTTAGTGCCATTAGTTTGTTCCTTAAAAGGAACAAACTCTCATTCTCAAATAAACTGCCAATGTTCCTTACCATCTTACTTTGTTCCTTTACATGGAACTAGAAAATAAAACGCCTAGCTTTATTCTTCTTGATCCAATGCTTGCTCCAGTATCAATCATAGAAACTTCTTTACTTAGCCTTTGAAATCCTCTCTTGACTTCTTCCTTGACTTCGTATTCTCCTAGTTCCTTTCATTGATACCTTAAACATCATACACTTAAATAACTCATTAGTTCACTACTTAGTTTGCATCTTTGTTTCTTTGTCATCATCAAAACTAGGGTTCAACAATTTCCCCCTTTTTGATGATGACAACAAAGGTACAAACTAAGGAAATAACAAATAATATAAGTGAATGAAAGAATAAACAAAAAAGAGAAATGAAAATAAACAAAATTAAGTACACTTAATGTTTGAATTTTGATTTTTCATTTACCTTAACCTATTTTTGATTTTATTCCTTACTTATTTTAATTTTTATTTTTCATTTTTACTATTTTATTTACAGTTTGTTCCTTAAATATTTTTCCCCCTTTGTCATCCTAAAAAGAATAGACTCTGCTGATTGATGAATTGTTTAACACCTTAAGACCATAGCAAGCACCATTGTGGTTAAGTTAGAAATCAAAGAGTAAACTTGCTCAAACATCAATCACATAATACTAGCCATTCCAAGGAAGAAATTATGCAAAAATCAAAACACAGACAAATAGCAAAAGTCATTTTATATAGCACTTGTTCCAAAAAAAACAAAGAAAGAAAAGAAAAGAAATAAACAAAAGTCTTGTTCCTGAAAGGAAACAGGAACTAAAGAACTAAGAAAGGGAAGGGGAATGGTGTTCCTCACAACTTCTTCTTCAACCACATCCTAGTTTTTCATCACCACCATGATTGACCAACCTTCCTTCAACTCCTCCAAGTAGGGCCATTGTCCATCTTCTTTTGTTGCCAACACGTATCACTAGAACTCTTCATAAGACAGCATTTTGTCAGTTTTAGCATCCAAAGTCCAGTGAAGATGATTATAAATTTTATCATATGTTGTGCAGGAAGACAAACATCATTAACCCAGCACATCATCCGGAGTACTTGTTCCTTACCCTTGGAACCAGAGGCAGAGAGGTTTTGTGGAGGAACTGGAGAGGTTGGTTGAAGGCTCATCAGTTCCGGAATGGAAACAGAGGGAAGGGTTGTAATGAAGGGAGAAAATGGTGGTGTGGTGGAAGAGTTGTGGAGGTGGAAGCAAAAGGTTAGGTCCTTTATTCATCCTTAACTGCTCAAAACTGGAAGGAACAGAGAAGGATGAGGGAGAATAGGGATAGTTTGTGAAAGGAACAGAGATTTGGAGATGTGGTGGAGTGGTTCCTTGAGAGTGAGGGTTTCCTGTTCCTCATCAGAAAGGACTAAAGGGAGTCCTTGGAAGGAACAGAGGCAGAAAGAGCAATTTTCAACAGTGCTCTTCCTCACTCTCTAGGAACAGAGGGTTAGGCTTTTGGCAATGTGTTTGCGCCTCTTTGGTTTGGTTCCTGGTTAGGAACAGGTTCTCCAAGAATAACATCATTTCTTCCTCAAGATACCTAGGCAGTTTTCTTTTCTGAGGAACTGGAGCTATTCTCCTTGAATGAGTACTCCTTCTTGGACAGAAGACCAAGTCCATTAGAGTTTCTCATTCAAATGTTCCCTTGTTTGCTCCTAATGGGCCAACCAGTAGTTTACTTCAAATGATGAAGAGGAGAATTCAAGGCACCATACCAACAACACATGTTTTCTAATACAGTGGGTAAGATGTTGATAAAAGAGAAGGGAAAGTTGATTTGTATGTGGTGGTCTAACAAAACATATACACATATCAAGAGACCCACTTCATTCCTCTTTTCAGTCGAGGAATGAGTGCTCTCCACAATTAAACAGACTTTGTGAAGGGAGAGAGTAGGTTATGGTTTAATTTGTTTTGCCAGCAGTTCCTCCAAAATATTCAAATTTTGTCTGAGGAAAATTGGAAAGAAACAGTTCCTTTCCTTTAAAATACAAATCATTCCTTTGCAAGGAACTTCCCAAACTTTTCCCAATGTGCTTGATTAAACTTAATTTTCTTTCCTCTAACTTCAGTTGTGCAAGACCATATGTTGTAAAATTGCACAAATTCATCCATGCTAAAGGAACAAGGCATTGTTAAAGGCAATTCAAACAAGAATTCCATCCTGTTCCTTTAGAATGTGTTAATTCATGAAATTCACTTTATTTGCCCATTCAAATCTACACAAAACCCAAACATACCTAGATTCCTTCTTCACCCTTTCTTGGAAGAGAAGAAACAGTTCCTTTGGAAGGAACAGGGTGATTTTCTTCTTCCCCCTGAGTTGTTCCGGGGCTTCTTCATCATCTTCCCCAATTAATTTCTTCTCGCATACTCCTTCTTGGAGATTCTAATTGTTGCTCTTATGGGTGTTTCTTGAATTTGTCGTTTCAAGGGTTTTGGTAGGAGAAGAGATTTTCCATTTTTGAAGGTTGGAGTTTTTGAGTTGGAAAAGGAGATTTCGTGAGTTTTTGCCATGATTGTGAAGAGGTTGGAGGTTTTTATGGAGTTAAGAGGTGTGAGAGTTTCGTTATGGTGAAGATGAAGAGTTAGAGGAACACGGTTTCTAAAGATGAATTAAGAGGAAGGTTTTGCATGTAATGTTTTGACACGCGGGAAAAAAATAAAACAATAAAAAAAAAAAAAGAAAAGAAGATAAATAGAATCAAGATTTAATTAAACTGATTCCTTATATTTTGGGATTTTTCGGATTTTTCGGATTTTTATGATTTTAATTTTTGAAAGAAAATAAATGCTAAGGAACTTGTGCTATAGGAACAACTAATGCTACATATCAATGTTCCTTCATATCATGCATGTTTCTTTACCTTAGGAACAGTAAGGGGAGTATTATGTGACATTTGTGAGTTGTTTAATTCTTTGAATTCATGTTTATGTTTTGTAACATTCCAATTTGCAATGGTCTTAGGCAATTAAACACAATTATTTTTAGCACACAAAGTCACTCAAATTGATTCAAACATGGGGGAATGACATAGGAACAATCACTTAATTTTTATTAACCCTAACTCAAGCCTTAATTTTTCATATCTATCTCTTTGCAAAGGCTTAGTTATAATATCAGCAATCTGTTCTCAGTTTGACAAAACTCAAGTTTAATCAAACCTTTTTCAACATTTTCTCTTAAAAAGTGATGTCTGATATGTATATGTTTACTCTAGAATGATGCACTGGATCTTTAGAAATACAATAGCACTTGTATTGTCACAATAAATAGGAACACATTCAAAGTTTATTCCATAGTCACTAAGTTGTTGTTTTATCCAAAGCATTTGAGAGCAACATGCAGAGCTGCTACATATTCTGCTTCAGCAGTGGATAAAGCAACTGTGTTTTGTTTCTTGGTACTCCAAGAAACTAAACTATGACAAGGAATTGTGCCATACCTGAGGTGCTTTTCCTATTTACAAGATCTCCAGCATAATCTGCATCTGCATATCCTTTTAGTTCGAATGTATCACTTCTTGGATAGTAGAGTCCAAGATCATCTGTTCCTTTAAGATATCTAAGAATTCTCTTACAGCAGTAGATGAGACTCCTTTGGATTTGCTTGAAATCTAGCACACAAACCAACACTGAAAGCTATGTCTGGACGACTAGCAGTTAGATACAAAAGTGAACCAATCATTCCTCTATTATTTGTTTGATCAACACTTGTTCCTATGGAGTCTTCATCTAATCTAGTTGAAGTTCCCATAGGAGTGTGATTTATCTTTGAATTTTCGAGGCCATATTTCTTTAATAGTTCCTTTATGTATTTTTGTTGGTGAACAATTATTCCTTTTCAGTTTGTTTGATTTGTAGTCCAAGAAAGAAATTTAACTCACCCATCATACTCATTTCAAATTCATTCTCATGAGACTTGAGAATTCTTTGCACAATGTTTCATTAGTAGCTCCGAATATGATGTCATCAACATATATTTGAACAAGAAAATTCAGTTCCTTTAGATTTTAGGAACAAGGTTTTATCAACCTTTCCTCTTTTAAAATGTTTTTCTAAAAGGAACTTGATAATCTCTCATACCATGATCTAGGTGCTTGTTTTAACCCATAAAGAGCTTTATCAAGCTTGTAGACATGATTTGGGAGATTATTATTTTCAAAGCCGGGGGTTGTTCAACATATACATCTTCTTTAGATAGCCATTTAAAAATGCACACTTAACATCCATTTGATATATTTAAATCCCATGTAAGCAGCAAATGCAATTAAAATTCTAATGGCTTCTAATCTAGCTACAGGAGCAAAGGTTTCTTCATAATCTATTCCTTCTTGTTGATTATAACCTTTTACTACAAGTCTAGCTTTGTTTCTTACAATGGTTCCATATTCATCTAGTTTGTTTCTAAACACCCATTTTAAGCCAATTACTTTTTGTTGTTTAGATGAGGGAACTAGATGCCATACCTTGTTTCTTTCAAACTCATTTAATTCAGCTTGCATTGCAGTAATCCAATCAGAGTCAGTTAAGGCTTCTTCATGATTTCTTGGTTCCATCATTGATAGGAACGCATGAAATGCACAAAAGTTCCTTAACTGAGATCTAGTTTGCGTACCTTTGGATATGTCGCTGATTATGAGTTCCATGGATGTGACTTTTGTATTCTCCAAGGTTTTGGTTGAAACTCTCTTATAGGAACATGTTGTTCCTCATGAGTTCCTTGAGTAGATGAGGAACTCTGTCAGTTGTTCCTCTGTTAGCCTCGGTGGACTCAGTTCCTTCATTTGAGGAACAGGAGCATCTTCTCCTCCTTGAGGAACAGGAACATCATGATGTGATTATCAATTCTCGTTCCTTTCCTCTTTCACTTCTTCTTCTTCTTGTGAATCTCTTTTTTCACTTGGTTGTCCAACCCTATCTCATAGTCATCAACCTGTATGCTTGGATTTATTTGTCAGATTCATCAAAGATTACGTGAATGCTTTCTTCAACACACATAGTTCTCTTGTTATATACTCTATAAGCTTTACTATGTGAGAGTATCCTAAAAAATTGCTTCATCACTCCTTGCATCAAATTTTCCAAGATTATCTTTTCCATTATTATGCACATAACATTTGCACCAAATGTTCTAAAATAGTGATATTGGTTTCTTTCCAAAATAAAGTTCATAAGGAGTTTTATTAATGATAGGTCTCATCATGGCACGATTAATTATGTGACAAGCAGTATTAACAGCTTCAGCCCAAAAGTTCCTTGGAAGTTCACTAGCAATTAACATGGTTCTAGACATTTCCTCCAAAGTTCTATTTTTCCTTTCTACAACACCATTTTGTTGTGGTGTTCTAGGGGCAGAAAAATTATGATCTAGGCCATTATCTCTGCTTAAGTCATCAAATTTATAATTTTCGAATTCTTTGCCATGATCTGATCTAATGTGCATTATTTTATGACCACAAGTTTTGAACTCTTTTAGCAAAGACAAGGAACTCATCATAAGTTTCATCTTTACTAGTGAGAAAAATAACCCAAGTATACCTAGAGTAGTCATCTACAATACAAGTACATACCTCTTTCCACTTCTGCTTTGAATTCTCATGGTCCACATAAGTCCATATGAATTAATTCTAATGGTTTAGTGGTACTTACAATCGTTTTAGATTTGAAAGAGGATCTTACTTGCTTACCTCGTGCACATGCATCACAAACTTGATCAATATGAAATTTTATGGATGGTAATCCTAAAACAAGATCTTTTGATCTAAGTTTCTCAAGTAATAAAAGCTAGCATGTCCTAGACGCTTGTGCCAAGAAGTGAATCATCTTCAATAACACTAAGACAAGTTAAATTGATTTGAGGAACAAGGTCTAGATCCACAATGTATGTGTTCCCTTTCCTTGTTCCTTCCAAGATAACCTTCTTAGTTTTAATGTTGATGATCAAGCATTTTTCTTTATCAAATTTTACAGTATTTCCTTGTCACAGAATTGAGAAATGCTTAATAGATTATGTTTTAGACCTTCAACTAAAAATACATTTTCAATGGAGTGTAGTGGTGACTTACCAACCTTACCCATGCAACTATGTTACCTTTCTTATTTCACCAAATGTTACACTTCCACCTTCATAGGTTGTGAGTGAGAGAAACTTGTTTTGTCTCCTGTCATGTGCTTGGAACAACCACTATCGAGATACCATGTGTTGTTCCCCCTCACTCCAACCTGCAAAAATCAACTAGTGTTAGTTGTAGGAACCCCATCTTTCGTGGGTTCCTGTTCTTGACTAGGATTTGTTTTGACAACCCATTTTTTCTTACTTATTGTCACATTTTTCCAATCATTCAGATTTTAGTTGACATTGATTTATGTAATGACCTACCTTCCACATAATACAAAATTATCACTAGGTAGATCAACATATTTCTTGTCTTGTTCCTTTTCTTGTAGTTTCAAAACCAAGACCTTCCTTCCTTTGGTCTGTGGTTTCTCAATCCACTTAGGAAACTTCATGATTTTGCCTCTGTTCCTTGCGACAACCAGTTCCTTTTTAAGATTACAGATCTGTTCCTTTAAAAATTTTTCTCTTTATTAATTTTCAATCTCAGATCTGTATCCTTTCAAAGGGTTGATCTTATATCAAAGGAACTCAGAACAGGGACAAACTCCTTCAAGTGTGAAATCTCTAAATTAATTAGATAATTTTCATTTTTCAAACTTTCATATTCTTTGATTTTTAAGTTTTTATCAAATAAATCAAAGAATCTTGTTTCAACATCTGTTCTCATTTTCTTAAGCCATTCTATGTGTTCCTTGCAGACCTTTAAGGCTTGTTCCGTTTGTTCACGTTTTTCACGTTCATCTCTACATTCAAGAATTGCATCATAAAGAAGATCATATATTTCAGGCCTAGTTTTACATCTAAGTCTGACTCAAGACCATGTTGACTTACCTCAACTTTTTCTTCATCTTCTTTTTCGTCAGTTTTGCCATGAGGCAAAGGTTTGCTGTTTCTTCAGTTGTTGTTCCTCTTCTTCTTCCGTCTCTGAATCTCCCCAAGCAGCTATCATAGCTTTGCGCACTTTGCCTTAGAGAAAGGTGCTTTGATTCTTTGTTCCTTTCAGCAAAGCGTTCCTTGTTCCTTTCTTTGGTTTTGTCATTTTCCCAAAGAGGACATTCCTTGATGAAGTGATCTGTAACCACATTTATGACAAGCAGCTTTGTTTGAAAATTTCTTAGTTTTATGTTTGAAGTTTCCATTCTTCATCTTTCGAAATTTTCGAACCATGAGGGCTGCTTCTTCTTCTTCTGAGTCCGAATCATCTTCATCATCTGCTTTGAGAGCAATTGATTTTGATTTGGAGCTTTCACCATATTCAGTATCAAGGTGAAGCTCATGAGTCATAAGTGACCCTGCCAGCTGTTCTAAGTTGAACTTAGTGAAGTCTTTTGTTTCTTGAAGAGCAGTGACTTTAGCCATCCATCTGTCCTTAGGAAGACTCCTAAGAACCTTTCGAACCTGTTCCTCAGATGAAATAAACTTTCCAAGAGAAGCCAACTCATTAATAATGTTAGTAAAACGAGTAAACATTCTCATTTTTTAGATTTCATGCAGAACAGTTCATATTGATTCATAAGTAAATCAATTTTCGATCTTTTAACTTCATTAGTTCCTTCATGGGTTACTTCTAGTAAATCCCATATTTGCTTTGCGGATTTGCATCCCATGATCCTATTATGTTCATGGGGTCCAAGTCCACAATGCAACAGTTTAATAGCCATGGCATTTACTTCCATTTTTTCAAAATCAGATTTGTCATAATCAGAGAGGGGTTTTAGAGTTACCTCATTTTTGTCATTTGTAGTTGTGACTTCGAAATCACCAACTTCAATGACTCTCCATACCTGATAGTTTTCAGCTTTGATGAATATCTCCATGCGGTTCTTCCATAGTTGTAGTACTTCCCATTGAACATAGGAGGCCTTTGAGTGAATAACCTTCCTCAAGTTTCTCGGTGGTATTCATTGTTACTTGGATCTTTTTCTCAATAGGGTTTCCTATGTGTAGAAATAAACGTAACTTTTTGCGGAAATTTAAACTTAAACAAATAAACAAGCTAGAGGAACACAAGGGATTTTTACGAGGAAAAACTTCTTGGGCCCAACAAGAAGAAACAACCTCGACCACTAGGGATTTTAAACTCAACTCTTTCACTAATTAGGCCAAACAACTTTGTTACAACCTAATTCTATTCTTGAGCCACACCTTGAGTTCCTAAACTCAAGTTCCTGAGACATTGTTCCCTTAACAGTAGTTCCTCTCAACTTCACTCGAAGTTTTCTCACTCTTACTAGCTTTACTCAAAGCTTCTCTCTTACAGAACTTCACTCAAAGTCCCCTTACCCCAAAAACCAAAATACGATTGATCGAAATAAGCTTAGTGGAATTAGAGTAAGAAAGCAAAGAACAAATGGCTATCATGAGAGAATGAAGGCACTGACACTTAATTAGTTAAACTCACTTAATTACTTAGTCAGGCACACTCTGGAACTTATTTAGACTTCAATATTTATAGTGACAAACATATAGAACGTGGGAATTAAAATCGAGTTCATGTTAAATCCATTATCCCATGATGTTCCTTCCCTTAAGGAACACGTTCCTTAACATATCCCATGATCCCATGATCTCATTTTGGACGTGGACATGTTTTAGCCACTGCTCCTAAAGATTAGGAGTTTTTTGAGCTTTATCCGAAAATTAGTTAACTTTAAAACAGATTAAAACTGAATTTTAATCATTAAGAAAATATTATCTTTTAAATAAAATCGTCTTAAAAACCGGATAATTATTTTCTTTTCTTTTTCAAAAAACAAAATCTTTTCTAAAAAGATTTTCTATAAACTGATTTTCACTTAGATAAAAACGGTTACCTATATTTAGGCATGACTTACTCAACTTCATAATCGAACCGTTATACTGCTTCAAGCCTAAGTCTAGTTCCTTTTATTTGTTAAGTTCCTTTAACATATTCGTTTAGTGCCATTTAGTTTGTTCCTTAGAAAGGAACAAACTCTCATTCTCAAATAAGACTACCAATGTTCCTTACCATCCTTACTTGTTCCTTTTACAATGGAACTAGAAAATAAAACGCCTTGCTTTTATTCTTCTTGATCCAATGCTGCTCCAGTATCAACTTCTAGAAACATATTTACTTAGTCTTTGAAATCCTCTCTTGACTTCTTCCTTGACTTCGTATCTCCTAGTTCCTTTCACTGATACCTTAAAAATCATACACTTTAAATAACTCATTAGTTCACTACTTAGTTTGCATCTTTGTTTCTTTGTCATCATCAAAACTAGGGTTCAACATTCTCCTTTCCGCTTTCATTTCTCGCTCTAGTTTCTTTCTTTAATGATAATTTTTCGAATTACCAAAATAGTTTAAGAAATAATGATGTTTAACATATTGATATTGAAGCATTATATATCTTATAATAGTTTGGTACACAAGGAGTTATTTATATAGTCATTAATACGAAATACAGCACCCCTTGAACATGTAAAAGATCCAAAATTTATCAATTGTCTTTCTCATAAATGGTTCATTCCTCCCGCTTTTAGACATGAATTTTATTAAATTAATATGAGGTTTATTTCACCTTCCAAATCGAACATATGAGCAAATTGGCGACAATAAATCGGTAATTTGTAACATCAAATTGACTATATCTCGGCAACACTAACATGCAAAATATCTGCAATATACTTTTTGAAAATTAAGAGTGTCTTTCATTGCAGAAAAAAATATAATCAATATAGTATGCCTATCATATTGTTGAGAAATAAACCTAACCTAAAATATTAATCAGATGCTTTTATATGGAAGTTGATAGATTGGTTATGGTTGTCCCATAATTTGAAAATTTTTCGTTTTGATCTTTTTCTCAATTTTTTAAAATGGACTAAATTAGAAAATTTAGCCTCAATGATTCCCCAAATGTAAGAATTATTATTTCAATTTTTGTGTGTGTGTGTTATTCCTATATATTTTCGATACACAGAGATATTGTTTCTCATGATTGGCAAAATTACTTTCTAATTCACATAGTTTTCTCAAAAGTAGAATGTTATTCATACATTTATGCTACACATGGACATGATATATATAAAACATGGTTTGTATGAAAATTGGGCCTGTTATTTTATTTTCATATAATATAGCTTCTTTGCTATCTATTTTACGTACCTTTTATAATACACTCAAAAAAGAAGTAAAAAAGTAGTTAATTACTTACAACAATGGAATCTATTCAAAGAAACTACATTTAAATAGAGCAATGTGGATAATAATAATCCTATGTGAGTGTCCACTGATTTTGAGTTTTGGAAAACATATGATATATGGTCATAACAATAATAACAGTTTTTCAAACTTATATAATAAGTCAAATATAATAATTTATATAAGTTTTGGTATATGTTGTCAAATGCCAGCTTACTAATTAATTATAATTTTGCATTACAGGGTGTGACTAAGGTATGTTTTGATGCATTGTCTAGTTTACTTTATGTACAAAGTTGTGGAATGAGATATTGTTGCATATGGCTATAGAACTAAATTTGTAGGAACAGATGTTTGGCATTGGGTACCACTAAGAAATGCCTTGCACCTTTTACTAGTTTGAAATAAGTTGTAATTTAACATAATTCAATATCGTGACAAGATTAAATTTTATGTGGAGGGGAAATTGTATTTGTAGATTAATGTAAAATAGAGGTTCACACCTTTTACTAGTTTACTCGTTGATTTAAGCAAAGCGTAGACACAAAATAACCAATGATGAAAACCACTATTATAGAACACAACCTCCAATCATCAATGAGCTTGAACATTCAAATTTTTCTTCCTCATTTCTCCTTTGTGATTTTACAATTTTTATCCATTTAAGTTAGTCAAACAAGTCATAAGTCATTTGAATCTTCTCTAATCCCTTTGGTATTGGTAGTTTTACTTTCATTTGTCTAAGAAATTTTTGAACTAGGTTGATCAAAAAGAAGACAAATGAACTATTATTCTGCCGTGTTAATCATTTTTATGGTCATTGAACCTAATTGGATATTATGAAATCATAAGGACAAGTTAGAAACTTATACAATGTAAATTTCCCAGTCATAGCTTCATGATTGGTCATTGAATGGAAAATTGAGTTTGAGGGTGAGGGTACGAACATGATCATGAATCAGGTTGTCCCATTGCTGGCCTCTATTCAACATGATTGTAGACAAGTTTTATGCAATTATACAATTAAGAAGTAAATTTCAACGCACTAAAAAGAATTGTTTAAATCGGTTCATTAAACACAAAAAAGACTAATTTTTAGTGACATGTTATTAAGCAATCATATTACTGCGATCTTACGTCAATTGTCCAAATTATATTATTAGAAGTTAGAATATTTGTTTAGGTATTGTACTTGGAATTAATAAGCATCTCAAGTTATAAAAATAATAAACATGGAAACAAAAAAATATAAATAAAAGTATAGAGAATATATTAAGGAAAATAATATACACAAGTCATGAAATTATATTGAGATCTACATCATAAAAAGTGCGTTAGTAACTTTAAAGAAATAAATATAAAAGAAAAATAATGACCCTCAGGAATATACCAGCGTCGCCTAAGTATTATAGAGTAAAGATCTTTTGAAGGAGCAATCGTGGATCTTGTAACAAAACAAATGCAAGACCGAAAGTATGTATGTGTTTAAACTGTTTAAGAGCGTATTTACATTAAGTATGTAGGAGTAGATGGTATTAAGATGAGTATAAGAGAGTACAAACGCATAAGAAAACGTGCCAAAATTTGGGGGAGGCTTAGCCTATTTATTGTTAAAACCGAGAAAAATAAAAGATAAGATCCAGCGTTGCACGGTGCGCAATAGTGATGCACCACGTGCAGCACTGTGCGCTGATGCATCCTCCTACGCGTTTCTGGATTTTGCTTTCTGTCTCGCAGTTGTGTGTGCGCAAGAAGTTATGTCATAAAGCATTGAGATGAAGCGCATCCGCATATCTGACCCAGTTTGTAATTAAATCATTCTTTAAATGATACTTATTATCTTTATCAAATATTACCATTTAAATCCGAAAATCAATTATTTAAAAAGACAACATAATATTTTAATCCAAATCCGTTATCTTAGAAAATATGTATTAAAAATTGTTTTTAAAAATAATTAGTTATGAAGAATAATTATTTGGACTCCTTTAACAAAATGGGTTGAGAATACAATTAATTATCATGAATAAGTAATTGGGTTTTTTTTTCTGAATCTTTAAAATAAACAAACCTTTTGCTTTTGAAACGGTTTTTCGCCTATCTCTTCGGCTTATAATATATTTCTGATCGAACCAATTAGGATGGTGGTATGTATAATCATTGGGTACTCAAATGAAAAGACATGATTATGTGTCTACAATAATTGAATATGTGATCCTCCAACATTAGAAAGACCCAAATTGATATTTAATAAAAATAGGTGATAAATCATTCATATATAGTATTATAAAGAAAATAAATAGAAATAGTGATTTTTAAAAAAAAAAAAAGTATATTGTAATCAATGTAAATATATAGAAAGAAATGAAATCATGATTATCTTTAAAAAAATCAACAATAATAGAACTGCCCAATTATATAAAGAGCAAAAAGTATGTAGATTTTTTCTCATATCTCTACATACTAGTTCACTGCTTTATCTTTACTTTTCCTAAAACCAATTTACTCTAAAAAAGTTTTCAAGTCTCAACCAATGGCAGAAAAGACATCATTTATGCGCATTGTAATAGTGTTATTAATCATCTTATCCTTTGGTAAGCGAAAAAGTTGTTAGTAGCGGTACTTACCATCATTATTATTGTTGTTGAATCATATTTTAAATAATAGTAATTAAAGATTATATTTTATAAAATATATATGGCCCTCTCATCATTTAACATGTTAATAATAATTAAATATTTATATGTATAGCTCAAACCACACTTTTTGATATTTCATAATATGATACTTATTTATAAACAAGGATTTCTAATATTTTAATTACATATAATTTTGAGAAATTTTGGATTGAAATTTTTTAATTAATTTTCCTAACTAAAACAACTAAAAACAATGAAAAGATATCACCTAAGGCCAGTTCAACAAAAGTAGTTCTATGGATTGTGATGGTATTTTTCTTATCTTCGTAGAATTTTATCGGGTTTTATTACATTTATTATTTAGTTTATGAATTGGTAGTATCCTATTTCTTTTTTTTTTACTATTAAAGACATGGACTCCCAAAAAAGAATAAATGAGATTTATCTAATAAGTACAATAATTGATTAATATGGAATTTTATCAGTCTAACTATAAGATAAAAACTAACAATCAAAACCACACTTGATTCAAAAAAAAATTGAAAATTGAGATTTGTAGCGGATACATGATGTTTGATGTTGATGTACAAAGTTATTTTGGTTTTCCTTTGAATAAAAAGTTCATTTGCTATATCTAAGGGGAAAGAAACTTACAAAAGAATTCTGATTTTTAATGCATGAAAGATATGGTCACGTAGATGCAACACTTAAATAAAACAAATTTCATCATCTATATATGATACATTTATTATTTAGAAATTGCAAAAATTGGAGCTTTAATTAGACAAACATTATATACGCTTCTTCAATATTCTTATTGACATTAAGGGAAAAAAATATATGTAGAAACAAATTGGATTTGTCACAATACGTATAATCTATACTCAATCACGTAAGAACAGAAAGCTAAAATATAACAACACCTAAATGACAGCCTACAACCTTCATTTGTAAAGTAGAGCTAGTTTTGTTTTGTTTTTTTTACTGTATGATAGAATTTTCATTTGCCTAATATTTTATTTCATGGCTCAAGGTACTTGTGTTATGAGTTCAAGATCTAACGGACATTTTGGAGTCGATCGATTTGACTCTTGTGTTCCCCAAAGCAACTGTACATTTGATACATGTACGCAATATTGTGGAGTGAGCTCTCTTAATCGTCATTGCGTAACAAGCAACCTTTGTTGTTGTACTTAAAACAATGCAAAAAACTGTGTTTTACATATATGTATTCTTAAAACCATTACTGAATAAAATAAATGTGGCACATATTTGAATTGAAAATAAATATTTATTGTTGTTATTTACCTTTTGTTGTTGTTCTCCTTTTCGCTATCATTTCTCGCTCTAGTTTCTTTCTTTAATGATAATTTTTCGAATTACCAAAATAGTTTAGGAAATAATAATGATTAACATATTGATATTGAAACATTATATATGTTATAATAGTTTGGTACACAAGGAGTTATTTATATAGTCATTTATACTAAATGCAGTACCCCTTGAACATGTAAAAGATCCAAAATTTATCAATTGCCTTTCTCATAAATAGTTCATTCATCCCGCTTTTAGACATGAATTTTATTAAATTAATATGGGGTTTCACCTTCCAACTCAAACATATGAGCAAATTGGCGACAATAAATCGGTAATTTTGCTGTAACCTCAAATTGACTATATATCGGCAACACTTACATGCAAAATATCTGCAATATACTTTTTGAAAATTAAGAGTGTCTTTCATTGCAGAAAAAAAATATAATCAATATAGTAAGCCTATAATATAATTGAGAAATAAACCTAACCTAAAATATTAATCAAATACTTTTATATGCAAGTTGATAGATTGGTTATGGCTGTCCCATAATTTAAAAATGTTTCGTTTTGATCTTTTTCTCAATATTTTAAAATGGATTAAATTAGAAAATTTCGTCTCAATGATTCACCAAATGTAAGAATTATTATTTCAATTTTTGTGTTGTGTGTGTGTTATTCCTTTATATTTTCGATACAGAGAGATATTGTTTCTCATGATTGGCAAAATTATTTTTTGTTTCACATACTTTTCTCAAAAGCAGAATGTTATTGATACATTTATGCTACACATGGACATGATATATATAAAACATGGTTTGTATGTAAATTGGGCCTGTTATGTTATTTTCATTATACATATAGCCTCTTTGCTATCTATTTTACGTACCTTTTTCAATACATTCAAAAAAGAAGTAAATAAAGTAGTTAATTACTTACAACAATGGAATCTATTCAAAGAAACTACATTTAAATAGACCAACGTGGATAATAATAATAACACTATGTGAGGAGTCCACTGATTTTGAGTTTTTGGAAAACATATGATATATATGGTCATAACAATAATAACAGTTTTTCAACCTTTTTATAATAAGTCAAATATAATAATTTATATAAGTTTTGGTATATGTTGGCAAATGCCAAGTTACTAATTAATTATAATTTTGCATTACAGGGTGTGACTAAGGTATGTTTTGATGCATCATCTAATTTACTTTATGTATAAAGTTGTGGAATGAGATATTGTTGCATATGACTATAGAACTAAATGGTAGGAACAGATGTTTGGCATTGGGTACCACTAAGAAATGGCTTGCACCTTTTACTAGTTTGAAATAAGTTGTAATTTAACCTAATCATCTATCGTGACAAGATTAAGTTTTATGTGGAGGGGAAATGGTATTTGTAGATTAATGTAAAATAGAGGTTCACACCTTTTACTAGTTCACTCGTTGATTTAACCAAAGCGTAGATACGGAATAATCAATGACGAAAACCACTATTATAGAACACAACCTCCAATCATCAATGAGCTTGAACATTCAAATTATCTTCCTCATTTCTCCTTTGTGATTTTTACAATTTTTATCCATTTAAGTGAGTCAAACAAGTCATAAGTCATTTGAATCTTCTCTAATCCCTTTGTATTGCTAGTTTTATTTTCATTGTCTAAGAAATTTTCGAACTAGGTTGATCAAAAAGGGGACAAATGAACTATTATTCTGATGTGTTAGTCATTTTTATGGGTCATTGAACCTAATTGGATATTATGAAATCATAAGGACAAATAAGAAACTTATACAATGTAAATTTCCCAGTCATAGCTTCATGATTGGTCATTGCATCGAAAATTGAGTTCGAGGGTGAAGGTACGAACATGATCATGAATCAGGTTGTCCCATTGCTGGCCTTTATTCAACACGATTGTTAGACAAGTTTTATGCAATTATACAATTAAGAAATAAATTTCAAGGCACTAAAAAGAATTGTTTAAATCGGTTCATTATATAGTACACAAGAAAGACTAATTTTTAATGACATGTTATTAAACAATCATATTACTGCGATCTTAAGTCAATTGTCCAAATTCTATTATTAGAAGTTCGAATAATTGTTTAGGTATTGTACTTGGAATTAATAAGCATCTCAAGTTATGAAAATAATAAACACGGAAACAAAAAAATATGTACAAAAGTATAGAGAATATATTAAGGAGAAGAATATACACAAGTCATGAAATTGTATTGAGATCTACATCATGAAAATTGCGTTAGTAACTTGATTGAAATAAATGTAAAAGAAAAATAATAACGACCCTCGGGAATATACCAGTGTCGCCTGAGTATTAGAGATTAAAGATCTTCTGAAGGAGCAATCGTGGATCTTGTAACAAAACCAATGCAAGACCGAAAGTATGTATGTGTTTAAACTGTTTAGAGCGTATTTACTTTAAGTATGTAGGATACATGATATTAAGATGAGTATGAGAGAGTACAAACGCATAAGAAAGCATGCCAAAATTTGGGCGAGGCTTAGCCTATTTATAGTTAAAACCGAGAAAATAAAATAAGATCCAGCGTTGCACGGTGCGCAACAGTGATGCACCACGTGTAGCACTGTGCGCTGATGCATCCTCCTACGCGTTTCTGGATTTTGCTTACCGTCTCGCAGTTGTGTGTGCGCAAGAAGTTATGAAATAAAGCACTGAGATGAAGCGCATCCGCATATCTGACCAAGTTTGTAATTAAATAATTCTTTAAATGATACTTACTATCTTTATCAATATTACCATTTAAATACTAAAATCAATTATTTAAAGAGACCAAATAAGATTTTAATCCAAATCCATTATCTTAGAAAATATGTATAAAAAATTTTTAAAAAAAAATAATTAGTTATGAAGAATAATTATTTGGACTCCTTTAACAAATTGGGTTGAGAATACAATTATTTATCATGAATAAGTAATTGGGCTTTTTTTTAATCTTTAAAATAAACAAACCTTTTGCTTTTTAAACGGTTTTTCGCCTATCTCTTCGGCTTATAATATATCTCCGATCGGACCAATTACGATGGCGGTATGTATAATCATTGGGTACTCAAATGGAAAGACATGATTATGTGTCTACATTAATTGAATAAGTGATCCTCCAGCATTAGAAAGACCCAAATTGATATTTAATTAAAATAGGTGATAAATCATTCATATATAGTATTATAAAGAAATTAAATAGAAATAGTGATTTTCAAAAAAATGAAGTATATTGTAAATCAATTGTAAAATATATAAGAAAGAAATGAAATCATTAATCTTTAAAAAAATCAACAATAATAGTATTGCCCAATTATATAAAGAACAAAAATTTTGTAGTTTATTTTCTCATATCTCTACATACTAGTTCACTGCTTTATCTTTACTTTTCCTAAAACCAATTTACTCTAAAAAAGTTTTCAAGTCTCCACCAATGGGAGAAAAGCCATCATTTATGCGCGTTGTTATAGTGCTATTAATCATCTTATCCTTTGGTAAGCAAAAAAATTGTTAGTAGCAGTACTTATCATCATTATTATTGTTGTTGAATCATATTTTGCATAATAGTAATTAAAGATTATATTTTATAAAATATATATGGCCCTCTCATCATTTAACATGTTAATAATAATTAGATATTTATATGTATAGCTCAAACCACACTTTTTGTTATTTCATAATATGACACTTATTTATAAATAAGGATTTCTAATATTTTAATTACATATAATTTTGAGAAATTTCGGATTGAAAATTTTTAATTAATTTTCCTAACTAAAACAACTAAAAACAACGAAAAGAGACATCACCTAAGGCCAGTTCAACAAAAGTAGTTATATGGATTGTGTTGGTATTTTGTTATCTTCATAAATTTTATCGGTTTTATTACATTTATTCTTTAGTTTATGAATTGGTAGTTCCTATTTCTTTTTTTTACTATTAAAGACATGGACTCCCAAGAATAAATGAGATTATGTAATAAGTACAATTGATTAATATGGAATTTTATCAGTCTAACTATAAGATGAAAACTAACAATCAAAACCGTACTTAATTAAAAGACATAAATTGAAAATTGAGATATGTAGCGGATACATTATGTTTGATGTTGATGTACAAATGTATTTTGGTTTTTCTTTGAATAAAAAGTTCATTTGCTATATCTAAGGGGAAAGAAACTTACAAAAGAATTCTGATTTTCAATGCATGAAAGATGTTGTCATGTAGATGCAACACTTAAATAAAACAAATTTATCATCTATATATGATACATTTATTATTTGAAATTGCAAAAATTGGAGCTTTAATTAGACAAACATTATATACGCGTCTTCAATATTCTTATTGACATTAAGGGAAAAAAATATATGTAGAAACAAATTGGATTTGTCACAATACGTATAATCTATACTCAATCATGTAAGAACTAGAAGCTAAAATATAACAAAACCTAAATGCCAGCCTACAACCTTCATTTGTAAAGTAGAAATAGTTTTGTATTTTTTTACTGTATGATAGAATATTCATTTGCCTAATATTTTTTTTCATGGCTCAAGGTACTTGTGTTATGAGTTCAATGTCTAACGGACATTTTGGAGTCGATCGATTTGACTCTTGCGTTCCCCAAAGCAACTGTACATTTGATACATGTACGCAATATTGTGGAGTGAGCGCTCTTAATCGTCATTGCGTAACAAACAACCTTTGTTGTTGTACTTAAAACTGCAAAAAACAGCGTTTTCATATATGTATTCTTAAATCCATTACTGAATAAATAAATGTGGCACATATTTGAATTGAAAATAAATATTATTGTGTGTTATTTACCTTTTGTTGTTGTTCTCCTTTCCGCTATCATTTCTCGCTCTAGTTTCTTTCTTTAATGATAATTTTTCGAATTACCAAAATAGTTTAAGAAATAATAATGTTTAACATATTGATATTGAAACATTATATATGTTATAATAGTTTGGTACACAAGGACTTATTTATATAGTCATTAGTACTAAATGCAGCACCCCTTGAACATGTAAAAGATCCAAAATTTATCAATTGTCTTTCTCATAAATAGTTCATTCCCCCCGCTTTTAGACATGAATTTTATTAAATTAATATGAGGTTTATTTCACCTTCCAACTCGAACATATGAGCAAATTGGCGACAATAAATCGGTAATTTGTTGTAACATCAAATTGACTATTTCTCGGCAACACTAACATGCAAAAAATATCCGCAAAATATACTTTTTGAACATTAAAAGTGTCTTTCATTGCAGAAAAAAAATATAATCAATATAGTACGCCTATCATATTGTTGAGAAATAAACCTAACCTAAAATATTAATCAAATACTTTTATATGGAAGTTGATAGATTGGTTATGGTTGTCCCATAATTTGAAAATGTTTCGTCTTGATCTTTTTCTCAGTTTTTTAAAATGGACTAAATTAGAAAATTTCGTCTCAATCATTCACCAAATGTAAGAATCATTATTTCAATTTTTGTGTGTGTGTTATTCTTTTATATTCTCGATAAAGCGAGATATCGTTTCTCATGATTGGCAAAATTATTTTCTAATTCACATGGTTTTCTCAAAAGCAGAATGTTATTCATACATTTATGCTACACATGGACATGATATATATAAAACATGGTTTGTATGAAAATTGGGCCTGTTATTTTATTTTCATTATACATATAGCTTCTTTGGTATCTATTTTACGTACCTTTTATAATACACTCAAAAAAGAAGTAAATAAAGTAGTTAATTACTTACAAAATTGAATCTATTCAAAGAAACTACATTTAAATAGAGCAATGTGGATAATAATAACCTATTGAAAGTCCACTGATTTTGAGTTTTTGAAAAACATATGATATATATGGTCATAACAATAATAACAGTTTTTCAACTTTTTATAATAAGTCAAATATAATAATTTATATAAGTTTTGGTATATGTTGTCAAATGCCAACTTACTAATTAATTATAATTTTGCATTACAGGGTGTGACTAAGTTATGTTTTGATGCATTGTCTAGTTTACTTTATGTACAAAGTTGTGGAATGAGATATTGTTGCATATGACTATAGAACTAAATTGGTAGGAACAGATGTTTGGCATTGGGTACCCTAAGAAATGGCTTGCACCTTTTATTAGTTTGAAATAAGTTGTAATTTAACCTAATTCAATATCGTGACACGATTAAGTTTTATGTGGAGGGGAAATTGTATTTGTAGATTAATGTAAAATAGAGGTTCACACCTGTACTAGTTCACTCGTTGATTTAAGCAAAGCGTAGACACGGAATAATCAATGATCAAAACCACTATTATAGAACACAACCTCCAATCATCAATGAGCTTGAACATTCAAATTATCTTCCTCATTTCTCCTTTGGGATTTTTACAATTTTTATTCATTTAAGTGAGTCAAACAAGTCATAAGTCATTTGACTCTTCTCTAATCCCTTTGGTATTGCTAGTTTTAGTTTCATTTGTCTAAGAAATTTTCGAACTAGGTTGATCAAAAAGGGGACAAATGAACTATTATTCTGCCGTGATAGTCATTTTTATGGGTTATTGAACGTAATTGGATATTATGAAATCATAAGGACAAGTTATAAACTTATACAATGTAAATTTCCCAGTCAGAGCTTCATGATTGGTCATTGCATCGAAAATTGAGTTCGAGGGTGAAGGTACGAACATGATCATGAATCAGGTTGTCCCATTGCTGGCCTTTATTCAACACGATTGTTAGACAAGTTTTATGCAATTATACAATTAAGAAATAAATTTCATGGCACTAAAAAGAATTGTTTAAATCGGTTCATTATATAGTCACAAGAAAGACTAATTTTTAATGACATGTTATTAAACAATCATATTACTGCGATCTTAAGTCAATTGTCCAAATTCTATTATTAGAAGTTCGAATAATTGTTTAGGTATTGTACTTGGAATTAATAAGCATCTCAAGTTATGAAAATAATAAACATGGAAACAAAAAAATATGTACAAAAGTACAGAGAATATATTAAGGAGAAGAATATACACAAGTCATGAAATTGTATTGAGATCTACATCATGAAAATTGCGTTAGTAACTTGATTGAAATAAATATAATAGAAAAATAATAACGACCCTTGGGAATATACCAGTGTCGCCTGAGTATTAGAGAGTAAAGATCTTCTGAAGGAGCAATCGTGGATCTTGTAACAAAACCAATGCAAGACCGAAAGTATGTATGTGTTTAAACTGTTTAAGAGCGTATTTACTTTAAGTATGTAGGAGTACATGATATCAAGATGAGTATGAGAGAGTACAAATGCATAAGAAAGCCTGCCAAAATTTGGGCGAGGCTTGGCCTATTTATAGTTAAAACCGAGAAAATAAAAGATAAGATCTAGCGTTGCACGGTGCGCAGCAGTGATGCACCACGTGTAGCACTGTGCGCTGATACATCCTCCTACGCGTTTCTGGATTTTGCTTACTGTCTCGCAGTGGTGTGTGCACAAGAAGTTATGTCATAAAGCATTGAGATAAAGTGCATCCGCATATCTGACCCAGTTTGTAATTAAATAATTCTTTAAATGATACTTACTATCTTTATCAAATATTACCATTTAAATCCGAAAATCAATTATCTAAAGAGACCAAATAATAAGATTTTAATCCAAATCCATTATCTTAGAAAATATATATATATAATTTTTTTTTAAAAAATAAATAGTTATGAAGAATAATTAGTTGGACTCGTTTAACAAATTGGGTTGAGAATACAATTAATTATCATGAATAAGTAATTGGGCTTTTTTTTAATCTTTAAAATAAACAAACCTTTTGCTTTTGAAACGGTTTTTCGCCTATCTCTTCGGCTTATAATATATTTCTGATCGAACCAATTAGGATGGTGGTATGTATAATCATTGGGTACTCAAATGGAAAGACATGATTATGTGTCTACAATAATTGAATTAGTGATCCTCTAGCATTAGAAAGACCCCATTGATATTTAGTAAAAATTGGTGATAAATCATTCATATATAGTATTATAAAGAAATTAAATAGAAATAGTGATTTTCAAAAAAAACGAAGTATATTGTAATCAATGTAAATATATAGAAAGAAATGAAATCATGATTATCTTTAAAAAAATCAACAATAATAGTACTGCCCAATTATATAAAGAGCAAAAAGTATGTAGTTTAGTTTCTCATATGTCTACATACTAGTTAACTGCTTTATCTTTACTTTTCCTATAAAAAAATACTCTAAAAAAGTTTTCAAGTCTCCACCAATGGTAGAAAAGACATCATTTATGCGAATTGTTATAGTGATATTAATCATCTTATCCTTTGGTAAGTGAAAAAGTTGTTAGTAGCGGTATTTATCATCATTATTATTGTTGTTGAATCATATTTTGCATAATAGTAATTAAAGATTATATTTTATAAAATATATATGGCTCTCTCATCATTTAACATGTTAATAATAATTAAATATTTATATGTATAGCTCAAACCACACTTTTTGTTATTTCATAATATGACACTTATTTATAAACAAGGATTTCTAATATTTTAATTACATATAATTTTGATAAATTTCGGATTGAAAATTTTCAATTAAATTTCCTAACTAAAACAAATAAAAACAACGAAAAGACATCTCCTAAGCCCAGTTCAACAAAAGTAGTTATTATATGGATTGTGATGGTATTTTGTTATCTTCATACAATTTTATCGGGTTTTAGTACATTTATTGTTTAGTTTATGAATTGGTAGTATCCTATTTCCTTTTTTTTTTACTATTAAAGACATGGACTCCCAAAAAAGAATAAATGAGATTTATGTAATATGTACATTAATTGATTAATATGGAATTTTATCAGTCTAACTATAAGATCAAAACTAACAATCAAAATCATACTTAATTAAAAGACATAAATTGAAATTTGAGATCTGTAGCGGATACATGATGTTTGATGTTTGATGTTTGATGTTTGATGTTGATGTACAAAGTTATTTTTGTTTTCCTTTGAATAAAAAGTTCATTTGCTATATCTAAGGGGAAAGAAACTTACAAAAGAATTCTGATTTTCAATGCATGAAAGATGTTGTCACGTAGATGCAACACTTAAATAAAACAAATTTTATCATCTATATATGATACATTTATTATTTAGAAATTGCAAAAATTGGAGCTTTAATTAGACAAACATTATATACGCTTCTTCAATATTCTTATTGACACTAAGGGAAAAAATATATGTAGAAACAAATTGGATTTGTCACAATACGTATAATCTATACTCAATCATGTAAGAACTAGAAGCTAAAATATAACAACACCTAAATGCCAGCCTACAACCTTCATTTGTAAAGTAGAACTAGTTTTTTATTTTTTTTACTATATGATAGAATATTCATTTGCCTAATATTTTATTTCTTGGCTCAAGGTACTTGTGTTATGAGTTCAATGTCTATAGGACATTTTGGAGTCGATCGATTTGACTCTTGCGTTCCCCAAAGCAACTGTACATTTGATACATGTACGCAATATTGTGGAGTGAGCGCTCTTAATCGTCATTGCGTAACAAACAACCTTTGTTGTTGTACTTAAAACAATGCAAAAGAAACTGTGTTTTACATATATGTATTCTTAAATCCATTACTGAATAAAATAAATGTGGCACATATTTGAATTGAAAATAAATATTTATTGTTGTTATTTATCTTTTGTTGTTGTTCTCCTTTCCGCTATCATTTCTCGCTCTAGTTTCTTTCTTTAATGATAATTTTTCGAATTACCAAAATAGTTTAAGAAATAATAATGATTAACATATTGATATTGAAACATTATATATGTTATAATAGTTTAGTACACAAGGAGTTATTTATATAGTCATTAATACTAAATACAGCACCCCTTGAACATGTAAAAGATCCAAAATTTATCAATTGTCTTTTTCATAAATAGTTCATTCCCCCCGCTTTTAGACATGAATTTTATTAAATTAATTATGAGTTTATTTCACCTTCCAACTCGAACATATGAGCAAATTGGTGACACTAAATCGGTAATTTGTTGTAACCTCAAATTGACTATATCTCGGCAACACTAACATGCAAAATATCTGCAATATACTTTTTGAAAATTAAGAGTGTCTTTCATTGCAGAAAAAATATAATCAATATAGTACGCCTATCATATTGTTGAGAAATAAACCTAACCTAAAATATTAATCAATACTTTTATATGGAAGTTGATAGATTGGTTATGGTTGTCCCATAATTTGAAAATGTTTCGTTTTGATCTTTTTCTCAATTTTTTAAAATGGACTAAATTAGAAAATTTCGTCTCAATGATTCACCAAATGTAAGAATTTTTATTTCAATTTTTGCATTGTGTGTGTGTTATTCCTTTATATTTTCGATACAAAGAGATATTGTTTCTCATGATTGGCAAAATTATTTTCTAATTCACATAGTTTTCTCAAAAGCAGAATGTTATTCATACATTTTTGCTACACATGGACATGATATATATATATATAAAACATGGTTTGTATGAAAATTGGGCCTGTTATTTTATTTTCATTATACATATAGCCTCTTTGCTATCTATTACGTACCTTTTATAATACACTCAAAAAAGAAGTAAATAAAGTAGTTAATTACTTACAACAATGGAATCTATTCAAAGAAACTACATTTAAATAGAGCAATGTGGATAATAATAACCCTATGTGAAGAGTCCACTGATTTTGAGTTTTTGGAAAACATATGATATATATGGTCATAACAATAATAACAGTTTTTCAACTTTTATAATAAGTCAAATATAATAATTTATATAAGTTTTGTATATGTTTCAAATGCCAACTTACTAATTAATTATAATTTTCATTACAGGGTGTGACTAAGGTATGTTTTGATGCATTGTCTAGTTTACTTTATGTACAAGTTGTGGAATGAGATATTGTTGCATATGACTATAGAACTAAATTGGTAGGAACAGATGTTTGGCATTGGGTACCACTAAGAAATGGCTTGCACCTTTTACTAGTTTGAAATAAGTTGTAATTTAACCTAATTCAATATCGTGACAAGATTAAGTTTCATGTGGAAGGGAAATTGTATTTGTAGATTAACGCAAAATAGAGGTTCACACCTTTTACTAGTTCACTCGTTGATTTACGCAAAGCGTAGACACGGAATAATCAATGATGAAAACCGCTATTATAGAACACAACCTCCAATCATCAATGAGCTTGAATATTTAAATTATCTTCCTCATTTCTCCTTTGTGATTTTACAATTTTTATCCATTTAAGTGAGTCAAACAAGTCATAAGTCATTTGAATCTTCTCTAATCCCTTTGGTATTGTTAGTTTGATTTTCATTTGTCTAAGAAATTTTCGAACTAGGTTGATCAAAAAGGGAAAATGAACTATTATTTCTGCCGTGTTAATCATTTTATTAACTTAATTACGGGTCATTGAACCTAATTGGATATTATGAAATCATAAGGACAAGTTAGAAACTTATACGATGTAAATTTTCTAGTCATAGCTTATTACTGGTCATTGAATCGAAAATTGAGTTCGAGGGTGAGGGTACAAACATGATCATGAATCAGGTTGTCCCATTGCTGGCCTCTATTCAACATGATTGTTAGACAAGATTTATGCAATTATATAATTAAAAAGTAAATTTTAACGCACTAAAAAGAATTGTTTAAATCGGTTCATTAAACACAAAAAGACTAATTTGTAGTGACATTTAAAGTAATCATATTACTGTGATCTTAAGTCAATTGTGCAAATTATATTATTAGAAGTTAGAATATTTGTTTAGGTATTGTACTTGAAATTAGTAAGCATCTCAAGTTATGAAAATAATGAACATGAAAACAAAAAAATATGTACAAAAGTATAGAGAATATATTAAGGAGAAGAATATACACAGTCATGAATTAATTGAGATCTACATCATGAAAAGTGCGTTAGTAACTTAAAGAAATAAATATAAAAGAAAATAATGACCCTCGAGAATATACAGCTGTCGCCTGAGTATTAGAGAGTAAAGATCTTTTGAAAGCAATCTGGATCTTGTAACAAAACAATGCGAGACCGAAAGTATGTATGTGTTTAAACTGTTTAAGAGCGTATTTACTTAAACTATGTAGGAGTACATGATATTAAGATGAGTAGTACAAATGCATAGGAAAGCGTGCCAAAATTTGGGCGAGGCTTGGCCTATTTATAGTGAAAACCGAGAAAATAAAAGGTAAGATCCAGCGTTGCACGGTGCACAACAATGATGCACCACGTGCAGCACTGTGCGCTGATGCATCTTCCTACGCGTTTCTAGATTTTGCTTATTGTCTCGCAGTTGTGTGTGCGCAAGAAGTTATGTCATAAAGCATTGAGATGAAGCACATCCGCATATCTGACCCAGTTTGTAATTAAATCATTCTTTAAATGATTCTTATTATCTTTATCAAATATTACCATTTAAATGCGGAAATAAATTATCTAAAGAGATAAATAAGATTTTAATTCGAATCCATTATCTTAGAAAATATGTATTAAAAAATTAATAAAAAAATAATTAGCTATCAAGAATAATTATTTAGACTCCTTTAACAAATTGGGGTTGAGAATACAATTAATTATCATGAATAAGTAATTGGGCTTTTTTTTTTTTGAATCTTTAAAATAAACAAACCTTTTGCTTTTAAAATGGTTTTTCGCCTATCTCTTCGGCTTATAATATATTTCCGATTTGAGCAATTAGGATGGTGGTATGTAATCATTGGGTACTCAAATGGAAAGACATGATTATTTGTCTACAATAAGTGATCCTCCAGCATTAGAAAGACCCAAATGAACATTTAATAAAAATAGCTGATAAATCATTCATATATAGTATTATAAAGAAATTAAATAGAAATAGTGATTTTCAAAAAAAGGAAGTATATTGTAATCTATTTAAATATATAGAAAGAAATGAAATCATGATTACCTTTAACAAAATAAACAATAATAGTAATGCACAATTATATAAAGAGCAAAAAGTATGTAGTTTATTTTCTCATATCTCTACATACTAGTTAACTGCTTTATCATTACTTTTCCTAAAAAAAAAACTCTAAAAAAGTTTTCAAGTCTCCACCAATGGCAGAAAAGACATCATTTATGCGAATTGTTATAGTGCTATTAATCATCTTATCCTTTGGTAAGTGAAAAAGTTGTTAGTAGCGGTATTTATCATCATTATTATTGTTGTTGAATCATATTTTGCATAATAGTAATTAAGGATTATATTTTATAAAATATATATGGCTGTCTCATCATTTAACATGTTAATAATAATTAAATATTTATATGTATAGCTCAAACCACACTTTTTGTTATTTCATAATATGACACTTATTTATAAACAAGGATTTCTAATATTTTAATTACATATAATTTTGAGAAATTTCGGATTGAAAATTTTCAATTAATTTTCCGAACTAAAACAACTAAAAACCACGAAAAGACATCATCTAAGGCAAGTTAAACAAAAGTAGTTATATGGATTGTGATGTTATTTTGTTATCTTCATACAATTTTATAGGATTTTAGTACATTTATTCTTTAGTTTTTGAATTGGTAGTATCCTATTTCTTTTTCTTTTTTTTACTATTAAAGACATGGACTCCCAAAAAAGAATAAATGAGATATATGTAGTAAGTACAATAATTGATTAATATGGAATTTTATCAGTCTAACTATAAGATCAAAACTAACAATCAAAACTGTTGGGCCCTCGATTTTCTGGAATAGGCGGGCTTCCCTAAACATTTCGAATTTCTAATTGATGTTGCAGTTGGCGAAGGAAGTGGGGAGACTGGGTCAAGCGACGTTACTTGGCGTCATTTTGGGCGGTTGAGATATATGCGGGATTGTGTTAACAGAACCCCCAAATTGTGGAACAACTCTAAAGCAGCTGGGGATATTTTCTTAAGTAGTATATATGCATAATTTGTAACCTAGTTCGCTTACGTTCTTTACTCTCACTCTCATCATCTCTCTCTCTCAAGAAAACTCCACCTGTTATTCTTCTCTCTAAATATTTGAGTTCCATCATCATTGTAATCGATACTATATTGTAACATCTACTTCAAGACGTCATATTAGTGGATTGGTGATCAAAGCATCACCCGGTCGTTTTTCCCTTTTGGGTTTTCCGCGTCAACAATTTCTTGCTTTTTCATTATTTTATTCTTTACGCAATTATTCTTTTTATCATGTCATTTAATATCAGTATGATGATTTTGTTGTTGGCACCTAAACCTTTTTAGTACTTGGTACAAAATCGGCATAAACAATTTGGCGCCCACCGTGGGGCCACAGCAAGATCTTCATACGTTTATTGACAATCGCATCTTTTTGTTTATTTTCCATACTCTTCCATCTTTTCGTATTTGCTATGGCAGGACAATGGGTTACCACCCAGGAAGTCATTGACGAACTCAATCGCGTCAAAGCGGAGATGGCGACGTTAAAGGAAAGCTACGTCGCTCATGCATGGAGATCCAGAGCTTGAAATCCGCCAAGAAGACGTCCAAGGGGCCCAAGCCTCGCAATGTCGCGGCGTCTCCAGGATGCAAAATCTGGACGCGAAGGGTTCGAGACCCCAGGAAATCGTGCTGATCTCGGAGATGCTGATGATTCAGAAAAGAAGACGTCAATGACGGCGAGAATGACGGCGCTGACCCTTCGAAAGAGTTCGCCCAAGGCCGTCTTGATGATCCCATCCAGCAGCGTCTCCAGCAATTAGAAGACATGATCGCCCGTATCCCTGGTGTCCCCAGGCCTATGGAAAAAGCTACTCCTAACAGTTATGCTGATTCTCCTTTTGCAGATCCCATAGCATTGATCGAGGTGCCCAAGAGGTTCTCCGTCCCGTCCATGAAACTGTATGACGGCACCACCGATCCTAATGATCATGTCGCACAATACAAACAAGATGATCACCATTTCGATCCCGAAAAATATGCGGAAGCATGCATGTGCAAAGGCTTTGGCTCGACGCTGACGGTCCAGCACTACAGTGGTTCATTAATCTCGATAACGGGATTATTTCTTCTTTTGCTCAATTAGTCAATACTTTTAATATGCAATTTGCTAGGCGCAAAATGGAAAAGCAAGCAGCGACTTGCACAGAATTGTGCAAAAACTGACGAGTCTCTCAAAGAGTTTGTGAACAGGTTTAACAGGGAAAAGGTGTCCATTCCAAATTGCGACGCCTAGACTCGAGGCATTGAAGCTTCAGGCGTGGCTTAGATGAGGAAGTCGACCTCTACAAGGAGCTGACCAAATATCCCTGTCCGACGTTTGAGGATGCTCAAGCCAAAGCCCTGGCGCAAATCAGGCTAGAGGAAGACATGCAGTCCAGAAAGGCTTATGCCAATGCCGACAGCCGGAAAGCAGCGTCCAACAAGCAGGCGTCGTGGCGTCAAAAGCCTTACGAGCGCCCGCAGCAGATTCATAGCGTCCGTCATGACGGACCAACCAATGATTGGAAGAATGATCCCGGCCTTCCCCCCAAACTAAGCGAATATGGCTTCAACGTCACTATGGGAGGTATCATTAATACTTTGCATTCTTTAGGTTCTGCTGTTAAATGGCCTTTCAGGAACGAGAAATCGACGGCCCATCGCGACAAATCTAAATGGTGCGAGTTTCATGGAGACCATGGGCATCACACCGACGAATGCGTCGCCTTAAGGCGAGAGGTGTCCCACCTGCTGAAACAAGGATATCTTAAGGACCTGTTGACGGAGAAAGGGAAGCAGACGGTGTCAAACAATGACGACCGACGTCAACCGCCGTCATCGCCGCCTCATGTCAAGGTAATTAATGTTATTAGCGGTGGTTCAGATATTTGTGGACTAACGTATTCTGCAGCTAAACGACATGCACGAGATGGTCCAAATCAAGACGCCATCCCAAAAGAGCTCCGTCACCCCCGTGACGCCGAGTTGGAGGCCATGCCAATTACTTTCGATGACGCCGATCTTGGCGACGATAGGGACATACATCACGACGGTCTGGTAATATCTCTAACTGTCAGTAATTGCTTGCTTAAACGTGTGTTAGTGGACAATGGCAGTTCAGCAAACATCCTGATGAGAGGCGCTCTTGAAGACATGGGTATAGATGAACGTGACGTCATCAGAAAATCCACTGTCCTTGTGGGATTCAGTGGGGAATCAAAGCATACCATGGGAGAAGTGACCCTGCCGACCTTCGCCAAGGGAGTTAACATGCCAACTAAATTTTATGTCATTGACTGCCCTTCCTCTTATAATGTGATTTTAGGCAGGCCATGGATCCATAGCATGAAAGCTGTCCCCTCGTCCTTTCATCAATCCTTAAAGTTCCCTACCAAGTGGGGAGTGCAGGAAATCAAAGGAGACAGACGGATCGCGAAGAGAATGCTACAAGACGTCCTTGAAGCCAGAAAACTGAAGCATAGCAATTACAGATCAGGGACGTTGGGGAACAAGACTTCGACGAGCAGCAAGTAGATGAGGTCATCTTGGACCCCAGCACACCAATCAAACGGTCAAAATAGGGGCCGCCTTATCCCTCGACGTCCGTCAACAGGTAATCGATTTTCTAAAAGCTAACGCTGACTGTTTTGCATGGTCCCATGAGGACGTTACAGGGATAGATCCCGACGTGATCACACATAAGCTCAACGTTGATCCAAACCACAAACCGATCAAACAGAAAAGACGCAAGTTCGCCCCAGAACGAAACCAAATTATCAACGACGAAGTACAAAAGTTTTGACACCGGTAAGGTAAGGGAAGTAAAATATCCTGATTGGTTAGCTAACGTCGTTGTTGTAGGAAAGAAAAACGGGAAGTGGAGGGTCTGCATAGACTTCACTGACCTCAACAAGGCATGTCCCAAAGACTCGTTCCCCCTGCCCACATTGAGCTCTGGTAGACGCCACAGCCGGACATGAGTTGCTGTCATTCATGGACGCCTTCTCAGGGTACAATCAAATACTCATGCATCCTGAAGATCAAGAAAGACGTCATTGCTCACCGATCGCGGCATTTATTGCTACAAGGTCATGCCTTCGGCTGAAGAATGCTGGCGCAACCTACCAACGGCTGGTCAACGCCATGTTCAAAGACCAGCTAGGGGACACCATGGAGGTGTACATAGATGACATGTTGGTCAAATCTAAAAATTCCCATGACCATGTGTCACACTTACAACAATCATTCGACGTCATTCGAAGGTATGGCATGAAACTTAACCCCACTAAGTGTTCTTTTGGAGTGTCTGCAGGTAAATTTTTAGGGTACATGTCACGAAACGAGGCATAGAGGCTAGCCCAGATCAAATCAAGGCTATCCTCAACATTCAATCGCCGCGAAGTGTAAAGAAGTGCAGAAGTTAACAGGACGCGTCGCTGCGTTGAATCCGTTTCATCTCTAAGTCCTCCGACAAATGTCGACTGTTCTACGAGTCCTAAAGAAAAACAAAGGATTTAATTGGACGCCAGAACACGAGCAGGCTCTCCAAGATCTCAAGCAGTACCTCATGACGCCACCATTGCTGTCAAAGCCAGTGCCGACGAGCCATTACAGCTGTATGTCGCCGTCAGCGAATCATCGGTAAGTGCCGTCCTGGCCAGAGAAGGGCATGACGGACAATTGCCAGTGTACTATGTAAGTAAGTCCTTGGTCGACGCCGAAATCAGGTATTCTTCTCTTGAAAAACTTGTCTTGGCAATCGTAACGGCGTCTAAAAAATTAAAACATTATTTTGAAGCACATTCTATCTATGTCAAAACTAACTATCCCGTCAAGTCTATTCTAAGACACCCAGAACTAACGGGCAGAATGAGCAAGTGGGCAATAACGCTGAGCAGCTACACATCACTTATCAACCTCGGACAGCAATAAAGTCGCAAGCATTAGCGGATTTTGTGGCGACTTTAGCCCTACACTAGAAGCAATAGCCCAAACAGAGGTAAGTATGCTTGAGGTTAATACGACTAACAGTAAATGGATCTTGCATGTAGATGGATCTTCCAACTTTCGAGGCGCCGGTTTAGGCGTATTGCTAAAGTCGCCACAAGGGGACATCATAGCCCGAGCTGTCAGTTGCGACTTCAAGGCTACCAACAACGAGGCAGAGTACGAGGCATTGTTAGCAGGATTAACACTGGCTAAAGACTTAAAAGCTACCGAAGTTGAAGCATATAGTGATTCATTGCTCATCGTCAGCCAAATAAAAGGGGAATTTGCCGCCAAAGATTCCAAAATGACGGCATACTTGGACGCCGTCCAAGCAAAGGTAAAATTGTTTGACAAATTTGACATCTTTCAGATTCCCAGGGACCAAACACACAAGCAGATGCATTGGCAAACATTGGGTCAGCCATGAGAAAGTCAGGGTTCAAAAGCATACCTATAGTACACCTGTCGCACCAGCGGTCCAAAAGCAACCACAGCGATAAAGCCAACGACGTCGGAGACGGATTAACGACATTGACGTCGTAATACTGCTACTGCGTCAACAAGCTGGCAGACCCCGCTTATCCAATATCTTAAGGATGGCACTCTCCCCGAAGACAACTACAAGCCAGAAAGGTACGATTCAGGGCTTCTATGTATGTTTTACTTGACGGTATACTTTTTCGGAAGTCCATTGCAGGACCATACCTAAGATGTCTCGACGGCGACGAATGCCGGCAAGTGTTACAAGAGATGCACGACGGATGTTGCGGCAATCATTCGGGGGACGCAGCCTGTCAAACAGGACCTACGCATGGGATATTATTGGCCGACGTTCGCCAGACGCGTCGAGTACGCTAAGAAGTGCGACGCCTGCCAGCGACATGCCCCATGTCACACAAACCTGCGAACGGCTACACCCTACTATCACCCCTTGGCCCTTCATGAGATGGGGAATGGACATCGTCGGAAAACTCCCTCAAGCACCGGGCAAAAGGTGTTCATGTTAGCTCTGACGGATTACTTTTCCAAATGGATCGAAGCTGATTCCTTTACCCAGGTACGCGACAAAGAGGTTATTACTTTTATATGGCGTAAACATATGCAGGTTCGGCGTTCCTTCCGAAATCATCTGTGACAAACGGTTCTCAATTCATAAGCACGCCCACAGGAATTTCTTGGCTAAGTGGAACATACAACTTAGCACCGCGACGCCTAGGTATCCTCAGACCAATGGTCAAGCTGAGTCTAGTAACAATCAGTCCTAAAGTCGTCAAAGGCGTCTCAAAGCAGCCAAAGGTAAGTGGGCAGAGGAACTTCCGTCAATTCTGTGGGCGAACAGAACCACCCCAGGACGGCACGGGCAGACCCCTTTTTCCCTAGTCTATGGTGTGAAGCTGTCCTTCCCCCTGAGGTACGTATCCCGACATCGTTATGGATTACTGACGCCAGACAGGAACGATGAAGATTAAGTCATGACATCGTGACAAGTGAAGAATTGAGGGAAGCGGCCCTTGTTCGAATGGCGTCACAACAACAGATAGTGGCTAGAAGCTTTAATAAAAATGTCAAGCTAAAACATTCAACGTCGGAGATTGGGTCTTGAGGGAAGTCTTTCAAAATACAAGGAAACAATGCAGGAAAGTTAGCACCTGCATGGGAAGGCCCATACAAGATCCAGAAAGTAGTAGGCAACGGCGCCTATCGTCTCTGGCCAAGGATGGCAAACTCATACCAAGAAGTTGGAACGCCGTTCACCTTAAGCGCTACCATTTTTAACTGATAGTGTCGACACGTACTAGATAATTAAGTAGGTAATTTACATTAACATGTCATGACATTGTTTCATTCAGTTTCTAGTATGTCTTGTATCATTTTCTTGGCTAACATTTGCATGTGAGTATGTTGGCAGTATTACAGGCTCATTCATTGACAAATAAAGAATATGACATCAGACATCGACGTCGTCGGGTCTAACGTCTTACAGTTACGATTACAAACGGACAGGGCAATCCCCACATGGTCAGATAGACGTTCTCCCCGTCCGATTTCCTACGACATTTACATTCATGACATCGCAAAGCCAGTGTGTTTGGTTGGAAGTGGTGATTATCCCTTCATTGCAACCAAAACATCACGTGGTTCACACTACCAAGGTACCTTACAACGTTGTACAACATACATACATGTATACTTGTGTTCATGAATTAAAAAACGACATTCATTGCAAACAAACACACCACGACGTAACATAACACAATTCTTGAACACAACATAACATCGTTTCGAAAACCACAAAGCAAAATTACTAAAGTGTAGCAAAAGAAACATCACAAAATATAAAGTTTCGGTGACATATCACCTTGAACCAACTACTGCAAAAGTAATTAACAATTATCGGTGACACAGCACCTTGCAGGAACTAGTGAGAATCAAGCGGCGCCGTCAGTTTCAGCATTGACGCCTGAATCCGCCGTCGCCATGACGTCGGCGTTTACTCTCGCCCTCAGGGATCAGATCTTCCGGCGTCCCAAAAACTTCCAGGAACTGCTGAATGTCTGCTTCAGGCGTCCACTTCGACGTCTGCCCTTCCAAAACTGCTTCATCAACCTTGCCTTAGTCTTCCAGGTGTATCGGCTAGCGGCGTCCATCAGCTCTTCACGAAGGCTGGCGATGTGGCGTCCGTCTCTCCTTCATCGACGCCAGGCTGATCACGTGGCTAGCATTCTGGCCTTTCTCCTTAGCCAACTCCTCGGACAGCTCTGCCACCTTCTTTTCTGCTGCCGTCAACGACGCCGAGACCGGTCCAACTTCTCGCGGAGTGTCTTGCACTCCTTCTCTAGAGTGAGGGCAGCAGAGCGAGGGCCAGAGAATGTTGTGACGCCTACACAAATGGCTGACGTCAGTAAGTACTAATGAAACATTTAAATGACATAACATGTGTTAGTTGGCTTACATGTATTTGCAGGGCCAATCCTTCATTCGCCACTGTGAGCAAGGGCAGGCTGGCTAGGCGACGCTGAGGTGCGGGAAACGCCAGCTTCTCCGCCGACGGGAAGATTGTCGGGGCGGTGATTTCACAGAAGTTCTTGGGAAGGGAGATAGTAAAAGTTTCCCTTCTCCAAGAGGCGTCTTCACAGGTTTGGGGGTCTCTGTCGGAGGCGCCGTCCTAGCAATCTTGGGAGCGCCCATGGATGACGGTGTCACAGCGGAAGCAATTGCGGCCTGTTTTCTCTTCCTGGCCCGTTCTAGCATTTCCGCTTCAGAGAGGCCGACGGTAGGGGTCTTTGATCTAGTAGACATGGTGTTCTCTGGAAGACGTCTGTGGTGTCAGTTTCTCACAAAAAAAAAAAAAAAAAAAAAAAAAAAAAAGAAAAAAAAAAAAAAATGAAGAAAAAATGACGAGACAAGTATGCAAGAGACATTACCTGACGCCATAGAGGGACTGGTGTTGGTTGTGTGTTCTTCTGTTGATTGGGGCAAGACGTCTCCTTCTGACGACGTTAGTTCAAATTGTTGCGGAATGTTCTTTCTTTGGGGGAGTATTTCTGGAGAAGTTGGTTGATTTTGGCTTTGCTAAGAGACGAATCCTCGACGGGCAGAGGTAGGATTTCTGCAATCACAGGGGAAATTAGACAATGTCAACAGCATAAACAAGAGAATGTATTCGACGAGGAGAAAATTACCTTCGGAATTCCATCCGTCACGTAAGTATTCAAAGCTCTTCCCCAAAGAATTCTTCTCTACAAAAAAGTATCTTTTCTTCCATCCCCTGTCATTAGCCCCAGAATTTTCTACCAAAGATGGTTTTCCTGGTTTTAAGAAAAAAGTATACCTAGACACCTCTACTCTTTTAATGTCATACATGTATAGAAGGTCTTCTAGGGTGAAGTCCACATTCGAGTCTTGGGCCAATTTGTCAATTACATGAACTACACGCCAAACAAGTGGCATGATTTGGCCTGGACTGACTTGCATGACAGTTAAGAGTTGAGTCATGAGAGAGTTAAAGGGAGGGAGTACCCAATCTTGAAGGGTATTCATACAAACTACCCACCCACTGGGGCAGTCGTCGGGTCGTTGTTCTTCATCGGGAATCCTTGTCATACATTTTCGGGCATATACGTTTTTCTATTAAAGAAATTACTCATCTTCAGAAATTCGCTGGCGATACTTTTTCCCCCAATTACCCCAGTTTCTAAAATAACTACTTCATCAGAGCTTTCTGCCATTTTTGAAGTTCTTTTTGATTTTCTAATCTTGGGAAGATTTTCTTTGGGGGCCATTTAAAGAAACAAAATTCGGAGGAATTTAGGAAGAAGGAGTTACCTGGTTCTTGGGTCTTCAAGAGGTTGAAGAAATCACCTGAGGAAGTAGCCGTTTGGAGAGGAAACAAGTTTAATGAAGAGAGAGAAGTGGGTTGGTGGAGAAAAGGGGATGTGAAAGGACAAAGTGGATGATGGGACTCTCTTAAATAGGGAAGCGTGTGGAAGTGGAGAAAGTGGGCGGTTTTTCCCAACGTAATGATTGACGGTTTTCTTACAACTGGGTTTCGGACACGCGTCAATCAGGGGCAATTGTTGGGCCCTCGATTTTCTGGAATAGGCGGGCTTCCCTAAACATTTCGAATTTCTAATTGATGTTGCAGTTGGCGAAGGAAGTGGGGAGACTGGGTCAAGCGACGTTACTTGGCGTCATTTTGGGCGGTTGAGATATATGCGGGATTGTGTTAACAGAACCCCCAAATTGTGGAACAACTCTAAAGCAGCTCGGGGGATATTTTCTTAAGTAGTATATATGCATAATTTGTAACCTAGTTCGGACTTACGTTCTTTACTCTCACTCTCATCATCTCTCTCTCTCAAGAAAACGTCCACCTGTTATTCTTCTCTCTAAATATTTTGAGTTCCATCATCATTGTAATCGAATAACTATTGTAACATCTACTTCAGACGTCATATTAGTGGATTGGTGATCAAGAGCATCACCCGCGGTTTTTCCCTTTTGGGTTTTCCGCGTCAACAATTTCTTGCTTCTTTCATTATTTTATTCTTTACGCAATTAATTCCTTTTATCATGTCATTTAATATCAGTATGATGATCTTGTTGTTGGCACCTAAACCTTTTTAGTACTTGGTACAAAATCGGCATAAACAAAAACCATACTTAATTAAAAGATATAAATTAAAAATTGAGATTTGTAGCAGATACATGATGTTTGATGTTGATGTATTACCAAAGTTATTTTGGTTTCCCTTTGAATAAAAGGTTCATCTGCTATATCTAAGGGGAAATAAACTTACAAAAGAGTTATGATTTTTAATGCATGAAAGATGTTGTCACGTAGATGCAACACTTAAATAAAACAAATTTTATTATTTATATATGATTCATTTATTGTTTAGAAATTGCAAAAATTGGAGCTTTAATTAGACAAACATTATATACGCTTGTTCAATATTCTTATTGACATTAAGGGAAAAAAAATATTTGTAGAAACAAATTGGATTTGTCATAATACATATAATCTTTTTTTCGGTTTTTTCACCAGGTACCCCTGTTGTTTTTCAAAATTCATGGGGTACCCCTATTTTTTTTTTAATGCACCAGGTATCCTTATTATTTCAGTATAATGCACGAAATGCCCTTAATGACTAACGGTGTCAAGTTTCCGTTAATCATTAGGGTTAATTAACCCCTCTAACCCTAATTAAACCCTAATTAACTAATTAAACCCTAACCTCTAACCCTACCCTAACCCCATAACTTGAAACCGTAACCCCACAACCACCACCCAACCACCACTACCACCCAACCACCACCACCTCCCTTCCCCCTCCCTCCCTCACCCCTTGTAGCAGGCCTCCTCCCCCCTTGATTTCCCCAACCCACCGCCACCCCCCACCCCCAACCCCATCCCCACCTTAACCCCCGGCAGCATCCCCCCTCCCCTAGCAGCAACCACCACCACCTCCCCTGCGTTGTAGAAACCACCAGATTCTTGATTTCAAAAACTGATTTCAAAAATCAATTTCGAAATCATTTTCGAAAATCAATTTCGAAAACATTTTCGAAATCAAGAACAATTTTCGAAAACCTTTTGCGAAATCAATTTGCGAAAACCTTTTGAAATCATTTTCGAAATCAGTTTTTGAAATAAAAAAAAAATCAATGAAGAAGAAGGAGAGATAAATCGACGGGGGTGGGGGTGGGGGTGGGGGTGGGGTAGGGGAGGGGTGCTGCGAGGGAAATAGACGAAAGTCGACAGGAGTGGGGGTGGGGGAAATCGACGGGAGTGGGGAAGGGGAGAGGGCTGCGAGGGATGGGGAGGGTGGCTGCCGCGGGGGTGGGGGAGGGGAGGGGTGCTGCGGGGGGTGGGGGAAGGGCGGCTGCTGATGCGAGGGGTAGGTAGAGGAGGGGAGAGGTGTTGCAGGTGGTGGTGGGTGGGTGGGTGGGGTAGGGGAGGGGTGGTGGGTTATAAGTTAGGGTTTAGTTAGTTAATTAGGGTTAATTAGGGTTAGAGGGGTGAGTTAAGGTTAATGACTAACGGAAACTTAACACCGTTAGTCATTAAAGGCATTTCATACATTTGTTTGAAACAGTAAGGGTACTTGGTGCATTAAAAAAAATTAGGGGTACCCCATGAATTTTGAAAAATAACAAGGGTACCTGGTGAAAAAACCCAAAAAAAAAAGATAAGATATAAGGGGATACAAAATTTGGCTATACAACTAATAAGAAAGGATTAATTAGAACTGCAAATAACAGGGTCGCCTCCCCTTAACTTTCTTTTCTCTCTTCTCTCTCCTCTCCCACAAAACCCTAATTTTCAACCTAGGGGCTACCACCACCCTTTTGGGCGGTGGTAAGCCCCCTTTCTCCTTTTCTTACTAGTTTTTTATGTTTATGTTTCTAATAAATTTTAGTCTCTCTCTAATGGAGAGTTTTTATACCCATATATTGGGTTATATCTACCCATATATTGGATTTTATCTCTCTACATGTGAGAGTTTGGAGACGTTGTTTTTGGGTTTTTGTGTAATTCTTGATGTTAATTTGTTGATCAAACTTTGTGCGGAGTTGCAACAGATGTCAAGACTTCATTTACAATCAATTGAATTAAATCCAGTTTTACTTCAAAACTACAAAAGATCAACAGACCCCCTTGCAGAAGGCTGCATCAGACAGCGATGTAAAAGACGAGGATGTTCAGAAGTGCTAGATCTACTCAACGATCGTGGTTTTATCATATTAGAATTGTATTTATTTCATTTTGATATGTATTTGTTTAGTTTCTACTTCTATTGTAGATGTCGTATGACTTTGAATCAATGAATTAATGTTATTTTCAGAAAAAAGAAAAAAAATTAGAACTGCAAATAGAAAGTACTGAAAGCAAATAAAATCTAAAAAACAAATTTAGGAAAATTACCATTAAACTATTGAAGCTTTTCCATAGTGAGAGAGATATAATTGGGTTGGAGTGGAGAATTAATGGAAGACACTGTCGGGAAGTAGGTTGAGAAATTGAGAGACGAATATACTTTTTGGAGAAACTCAAAAGGTAAGTTATTGTTTCGCAAACGTATATATACAGAAAAGATGTGTGCACTGTCCAATATTAAGTTTCAAACCTGTATATAAAAAGAATTGAACACAATGTATTCTAGAGAAAGTATACTCCCATATCCGGTATGGGAAAATTTTTCCCATACCATTTGCTTGATATGATAAGATGTAGCCCAAATATGATTTCATAGCTAACTAATATGATAAGATATTGTTAGGATATGATATAATATTTCAACTAATAAGCCTCCCAAAAAGAATGAAAAACAAAAAAATAAATTAATTTTTTAATATTACTTTTGTCATAAAAATTATATAAATGCCATGGTATTGGCCCATATCCGATGTAGGAATATCATTGCTCAGGTATTCTATGCCAAACAGCATTTATGGCCCATGTTCAGGCCATTAATTTTCATGGAATCTTCTTTTCTATATTGCAAAAACTAGAATCATATTCATGTGCGGCTCTAATATTCCTGGGGCCCTGCGCGGTCGTGCAATTCGCACTGCCCAAGAATCGCCTCCAGGTATGAGGAAGTCTTCTTATTGGTTAAAGTTTAAGACAATCAACATGAAGATATTGGAAAGCTGGGATGTGGTCAACATTGTTAGATAAAAAATGTTCTTTTCCAAACTATATCAAAATGATAGACGGATCCATTAATAGTAGAGCTGATCATTTTGGCCCTGCCCGGCCCGATTTTGGGCAGAATTTTTCGGCCCGCGGTCGTGTATGCCCGGATTTTTTTTGGCTTTGGGCAAGCCAAAAACAACTTTTTAGTCATTTTTTGGCCCGGCCCGATTTCGTCCCAAAAAGCTTGCTAATTTTGGCTCGAAATAACGGGCTTTGGGCACAAAAATTCGGTCCGGCCCGACCACCGGGAATTTTTTTTTACCGCAGTCCGGCCCATGATCACCTCTAATTAATAGCTGCAAGATTCAGCAAGTACAAGGGGTTTGTGTTACTTTGGTCGATCTAATTCATTGTAGTTTCATCGAAGACGAGTTTGATTTAATCTTGTTTTATTATATTTTGTTTTTCCTTAATACATATTGTAGATGTTGTTTGGCCTTCAATTAATGAAATTTCTCTTTAAAAAAATATACAACCAAAGAATATTTGATTTTGAAAAATGTAAAAGAAGCATTAGAAATTATAGGAGAGAGAAAAATAGAGTAGATGAGAAGGTTTGGGATCGATTATTACAATGGATGGTGGGGCATATGAATTAACTAAGTGTAAAAAGTTGATGTATAGAGTACCATATAAGGAAAAAGTGAAAGTGTAATAATTAAATAGAAACGGCAAAAAAAAACTTAACAATTAATAAAAACGAGGTAGTATATGATATAAAGAGCAATGAAACTTTTTACTCTAACATTTGAAATTGTAATTTTCACTGCAGCCACTGACTCAAATGACCCAAGTCTTGGAGCCTTAACCTTCTCATTTTATCCATTGTCGACAAGACTCAAGACAACTTGTTGTGGATGTTTTAATTTGAGATATTTTGTAGAATACTGGCTATTATTTTGGTATTTTATCATTTTAATAACTAAAAAACAGACGTAAAAAAACACGACTTAAAAAAATAATGAAAACTCTTAATAGGCTTAAGACCCATATTAGACTCAAGATCAGCCAGACCCATTAAATCTGGGTGAGAGTCCAAATTTTTAGACTCATGACTCTGAGGTATGTTTGGGTCCAAATCAAAATTTATAGGTATAGCTCTAAATGGACTCGTCATATCCGATCCACGCCCAATTGCCCATTACTAATTCTGAATCCGCCTATGATATTCTCCTTTTATTACACAATCTAATGATCTATCATATTATCACCACCTTTGTCCGAGACTCCGAACAATGCAAAGTTGCAAACTATAAAATGTTCAAGTAACAAGTAAGCACTACACCTAAAACTAAAAGATAATGGATCCAACATTGTCGTTATCTAAATTTATACCCACACGACCCCAAATAATCACGTCACCTTCAATTTTGTCATTTTTGTGAATTTTCAAAGACTACATAGAGGGTACAGCTGATGAACTTAATTGGGTAAGGTAGCAGTGTACCCTAATTTCCTTAAATTTTTTCTTTGATTGAGACAATCACAAGCTCAAATTAAACACAAAAAAACCAAAAAAAATAGATGAAATGAAACTAATTGGACCTTCTCGAAATTATGAAAGTAGTTGCGGACCACGTTGGATATCAATAGTTGGTGGCGTAACAATTTGACTTTGTAAAAACTTAAACAAATAACAAGTCAAAAGAAGACAATGTGCAACTTCCAAACGCGTCACCTAATACACAAAACTTTTATTATTTTTTTCTCAAGATAATTTTAACCTAAAAATTTTGGTGGATCGATCAATAACTTATTATACATCAAAAAATCATATAACATACCCCCTTCGTCTCATAATATAGTATTTATTTTTTTTACACGGTTTCCAAGACGTAACTTTGACCTTTAATATCTTTAATTCCGTATTAATAAAAAATATAAAAAATTGATATTATGAAACTGAGACGAATCTAACAAGATCCCACATGAATATGTTTTTTTATATATACAAATGAGAATATTCTGTCAAAGATTTTAAATTTGACCCACCAAAAATGAAGTAGGCACTATATTATGGGACGGAGGGAGTAGTTAGTTTTTATTTAATATGATTAGTTTTTATATGATAATCATCTTTTATATACTTTCTCTGTTTTAGTTTAGTTGTGCCACTTTTAAAATTACGGAGTTTTAGATAATTTTTAGAGAGGAGAGTGATAGAAAAAGAAAATAAAAGTATCACATGTCATAAGAGAAAGATAGAGAGAAATTATTACCTTAAATGAAAGTGTCACAACTAAATTGAAACTTTCTAAAATAAAAAGTGACATAATTAAATTAAAACGTAAAAAATAATCAATTTAATATAATATAGTCAATTTTTTTAATACTGTCAATTTTCGTATAATGTAGTCCTCTTTTCCTAATATAACTAGTTCTTAGGCCCGGGCTATGCCTCGGGTAAGGAAAATTTTCATTCATTAATATTATACTTTAAGATGATAACAATAAATGTTATTTGGTCTAGTGGTTAAGATTTTAGTATATGTTCGTAAGGTCTTGGGATATAGTAATGAAATCAATTTAAGTTGACAATAATCTACTGTGAAAGGGTCCATTCAAGTTTTCTAATATATTGGCTCGTTCTTACAAAGATTACAAAATATACTTACGCACCAATAATAATAATAATACAACCTTGCAATTATCCAAGCCAAACATCCCGTCTGTCTTATTCTTCCTGCAAAAAAAATTTCAATGATCTTTCTCTCTCTCTCATCTTGCCGGAATTAAGGAGGGAGAGGAAAGTTCAAGAAAACCCAGAAAATATTTCCAAAAAAAACAAATAAAAAAATGTGCCCTTTAAGATTCATTTTGGTATTTTTCTCTGCAATTTTGGCAGGATTTTTGGCATGGAGATCATTTCGTTCTTCACCTGAGCTTGATTTTGCAATTTCTGAAGATTCAACAGCTGATAAAACGACATCATCAAAGGATGATAAGCAAGAAAGGAATCTCAAAATGGTAAAAAGATTTCTTCTTTTTCTCTCTTTTTTTTTTTTGTGGGTGGTAATTTTTTTTATGTTTCTAAAATTTGGGAAATTGTTGGAATTTCCAGATAATTCAAGATGGTTTCTGGGTATTTGTTGACATGGCAAGTGGGAAATACTTGTGGCGGAATTTTAAGGAGATGAACACAGTGGAGAAAGTAAAGAGTTGTTAGAATTCTTTTCAAGTAATTTGAAATCCTTGTATCTGAGTATTTCCACTTTGTTGAATATGATGAGTTAACTCTGTATAAGTTGCTAAAAACTATAGTGTGTAAATTTTGTGCACAAATTGCTCTCCTGACTTTCTTGAATTTTCATGTGTCAAATTTACATTGTAATTGCAATTTGGTGTGACTTCTGGTGAAGAGATTGTAGTATTAGACCGAGTAAAAAAAATTACTTGCAAAATGTGACAATTTTTATCTTGGAATAAATTTCTGGCACTCTTCTGCTGTTTTTGTTATCTGTAATGGTTGATCCTTAAGTCAACGAATAGGTTAAAGAGATTGTAATTTACCCTTTTGCAGCTTTACAGCTAACACAATCCTGAAATGTTTTGATTGTAATTTGCTCAAAGTGCAACTGCAATCTGAGAGATCACCAAAGAGTGATGAATTTTCACCATTTTTTTCCTAAATTGAGGATGATCAGGACAACTGTATAGGGAGTAATCTAAGTTTATCTCCTTGGTTTCCAAATTCGCCAACCAAATGACATTTTTGGTTGTTTTTTTCGTAATAAAATCAAAATAATATACAGTCAAAAGATCGAATATGAACTCCATAATCTATTAATTTCCATATAAAGTCCAAGTCATAGTTGCTTAATGTACAGTTTACAAGGCAGCCCTCGAAGAGAACATTCCTTGAAGGAACATATGGAAATGGATTCATTTCAACACAAAATATGCACAGCTTAGAAGAAAATATTGATACAAAAGAAAGCAATCTTCTAGCTTAGATCAACCTGTAGTTTAACAGACATGTACAGAAGTGCAAGGAGTGCACCTTGAGGAAGTGATGCATAACTCAAAATATTTGAACCAACCCACATAGCTACGACCACTAGAGTGACTACGCTGCTGCTGTTTTTGCCACACACCCAGCTTGCAAACGAGAGGCACAAGGAAAGCATAACGCCACCTCTACCGCCCAATACCAAAGCAATCAAGTAGCCCAATTTATAGCCAGCATCTAACTTCCCATCAAACCATGCCATTAGGGTGCTAAACATAAGAGAGAGTTGGCAACCCACTGTTTGCATCAGAAATATGGAGAGGAGAGCAGATTGAAGCACTTCAATGAATGAGGCTCTTTCAACCTCTTCTGTAATTTCTGGCTCTTCATCTGATTCTGTGTCGAAAGAAAAATTTTCTCCTCCATCATTATATCGTCTGTGGTATCTATCATTTCGCATTTTTTGCCTTACTTCACTCCATCTGTGCATTCTTATCTCATCTTCAAACTCGAAATCCTGATAAGTATTTCTTCTGACGCGCTCAGAGGCGTACATTTCAGATTTATTGAGCACTCTATCATACTGAATCCTTGTTGCTTCATCAGATAGCACCTATATATCAGATTAAGCAAACATAAAGAAAATACATCAACAGAAGGGTGATGATTTAGTCAAAAAAAACCAGGAAGGCTCCATATACAAAACTATAAATACACAATCCACAGAGGAGAAAAGGACTTGCTCACTTGATAAGCGAGATGAATATTTTTAAATACTTCACCAGCTTCTGCGTCTTTGCTAACATCAGGATGCCACTGCAACAAAGACAGGAATACAACATTTCTCATAATGAAGTGCCTACATGTTGAGACAAATTTTCCCATACTCACGAATTGGTTACTAAGTTCTAACCAATCAATCTTTTGGAAGCAATTCCCAAATAAACCAAAAATAAGCCTCAAATCAGATAAAATTATAAGTTGTGCACTTCCAAGTATAATAAGGTAATTTAGCTGAGTGTTTGTGCAACTTCTGAATGCCTCATGATTCATGAACACCGAGTCTTAACATCACACAGCTTCAAAGTTAATCGAAATGTATGATGTATCTATGATTTGACAGTATGTGGTAGTCACGAGTCACCACCACAACAGATACCTGTTCCAAGCATCCTTTACTGGTGACCGGTGAGGTTGTTAACAAGGGGCAGACTGATGGTTTTGACAACACCAGAATATTCACAGAGATCAGAATGTATGGTCATCATAAGATAAAAGCAATTTTAAAACTGAGCTCATCATAGTCCAACATTAATTATAATTGGACTTCAGCTGCCATATTCTTGAAAACCCACATTATTGTATTCTCTTGCAATTTTTGTTTGGCTAAATGCTAAATAGGGAACAATAGTAGCCTTTGGGATTTTATATAACTCAGGAACAAGTTGTTTCTACGATGTGCAAGACGAGCTTATTGTGTCTCCAAATGTGATTTGTTATCAGTATGATTCACCAAATTGCACAGCATAAGTTACAGGGTAAGCATGTTGTGTCCACCAAACGATTCAAGCTTTAACCCACTAAGCATGCTTAGTATGTTGGTTTCTTATTGTTGACAGAAATATAAAAATAAACAATTCACCCAGGTAAAAGAATTATACTATGCATTGCCTCCTATTACGCGTCCTTTGGTTTTTGCTCCACCACAAATGCAATCCAAAAAGTATTAAGGGCTTAAACTTTAAAGCATATGGTCTAGTTTCCAACCCACCTTAGATATAAAATGACGAGATTCAGTTACAAGCATGGTTTATTACCATCAATAAAATTCTATGATGAATCTGTCATGGAACTCTACATCAAGGACAAGTTAAAGAACAACTGACAACTGTTCATGATTCAGAACATGGTACTTGGTGTTGGGTATGTGTTGAAGTCTGGAAGACATGTTACAAGTCAGTTATCCAAGCATCGATGAGAGTGGTTGCCGAGCGTGCAATGTTGAGCATCAAGCCACAGCACGTGATGTAATGCAGCGCACAGCAGCAACTACTGCAGCAGCAAGCAAGCTGGGCCCAGGCGGGCTTGACCACTGCCTGTGCGGGCTGGTGTCGGTGCCGTACGGACGGTGGCTTGCTCGGACAAGTGTTTTGCGTCTGGGAGTTCCTGCCTTGGGCAGTAGGCTTTAAGCCCAGGCAGCTGTGGAGCTGGCGGGTGGTTCTCTGGCCTGGGCTTGCGATTCGTTAGATCGGTTTTGCAATGTGGATTTCTAGGTTTACTCGGCTTATGTTTGTGCACTATTATAAATATGTTTGAGGCCGTTTTATTACATATGCCATAAGTGAGAGAGAAAATCATCTAGAGAGACTTCTAAAGAGAGATTAGAGAGTCTAGAGAGATCGAATTGTCTCCTTGTATCATTATCTCATATTGAAAGTCCTGATTCGGTGTCGTGGTTTAAATCTCGTGTGTTCTTTATTGTTTAATTTCTTTAAACCTGTCGTACTTGATTGCTTGATTTGTTAGCGACCACAATACTTATTCTAAACAATTGGGCATCCCTTTAAACCCGATTCCTCCTAACATTAAGAACCACTCTAAGTAACAGAAGTTTAATTGCAGAGAAATTTGAAAGTCAAGTGATGAGAACAAAGATAAGCTAATCTCTTAAGGTTTCTAATCTCATTGTCATGGCAATACATTTCTAATGAGGAGAAACACTTTGGCCTTCTCCAAATTGTCTCCGTGATTGTTGAAAAACATAAGCACTTTTGACAAGATTGGCCACTAAAGGCAGGTTTCTGGTAAGATAAGAACATGAACAAGAGCTTGTGTCCTAAATATTAATGTTGTTTCTTTGTTTTCTCCCCCCTACTTTTTAGTTATCGGGCAACAAAAGGACATACAAGTTTCTCCCTTCCGCTCTCTCTCTCTCTCTCTCTCTCTCTCTCTCTCTCTCCTTCCTGCACTCTTCTCTCTCTCATACTATTTTCACTGGCTGCTTCTTATTCTGCCCCTCTATATCTCTCCCTAGTCCCTTCCCCCCTTTCCTATCTATTCATCTCTCTGTTTATTGTGTGTCTAACTGTCTATCTATCAAGCAATACATTTCCAGTCATACAAATGGAACACAATTCACTTTCATGCTAATTTACATATTCTAGGGAACTTGTGGAATGGCCCGCAACATTAACTCGACATTCACATGCTTCAATTCACATAAAATGTGCTACTCAATGAGCCCTTTTTATAGCTAGGAGCTTGAAAGAAAATAAGACCCCTGGAGAAAAAGACAGGAAGAGGAATACTGTTATGCATCTAACTGCACCATGATAGACTTGGGAGGAGATCTGAATGCTGCGGAGAGCTGTAGTAGACTTCTTTAAAAATTACTGAATCAGTGCTGGCCATTCTACAATAATCTAAAAGTCTTCCCACAATTTACTGGTTTATTTTAGGTTTCAGATGCCTATCTTGGCCTCAGAGACTCAAAGCTCTCCTCCTTCGGAAAAATTAGGGGAAATGGAAAACCTTTCCACTATTTCAAGTCTACAACAAATTACATTTTTAGTAATTCCTGAAAAATTAGGGAAAATGGAAAACCTTTTCACTATTACAAGTCTATAACAAATTACATTTATAGTCACTGGAAATTACTACAGTGAGAGCTTCTGGTTGCAAATTGTTAAACCATTTACTATGAGCATGCTATAGAACAATAGGAATGCACGGCTGGCTGATTCCAGACCACCACTCCGAGGTTTGGCTCTGATACCATTTGTTATAGAACAATGGGAAGTGCATTCCTAATGTTCTATAACAGAGCATTGGAAGATCATGCAAGTAAGTTAATGACAAAAATAAAAGAACAGTTGCTGCAAACAACACAAACCTATTCGGTTTAATTAATTCTTTAAGTGGCAACAATGCAATAAAAAACTAACATTTCTAAGAATTCTGTTCACTGCTTAGCAACCTCAGGTTTTCCCAACTCAATTGAACAAAAGCACATATTAATATAGATTAAAGTGATGTGCTTTCACTTGAGAAGAACACTATCTGGACGTCATAGGTAGACATATTCAGTTATTACAGTCATCATATCATCATTCTCTCTTAGCTTTTACCGACTATACGAAACAAACAGACATGAAATTCTCAGATAAACGCCAACTATACATGTTACAGACTGCTAGTTTGTGTTTAAAGAGTAAAAGAATGCTTAGGAAAATCAAATAGTCGGTAAATGCATAATCTGACCAAATGATTGCAAAAGGTATTAAATCCTTGTCACGACAAATCGTATTTTCCTTTTCTGTACTTACTTTTTGTTTCCCTTATTCCAACCCTTGTAGTTCCAATACCACATACTTGATACTCCCTCCATCAATAGCCATTGACCGTGAGAAACAAGTCCTCATTGCATACATTATACATATCCCACTATTCCATAGTTCATACTACCTTTTCCAAATAGCTGAGTGCTTCGATGAGCCTACTCCGCAAAATGCATCTCTCCTTACTAGCAATTGATGTAAAACATCCTCTATATGTTCGAATTCTATTCTGGTTAGTGGTCACTTGTCCAAATTTTCAGTTTCTTAGACTAAGGAAGCCATTCCCTTATTAATCATTTTTTCATGACATGATAAACTTTGATCCTTAATCAGCTAATTTCATTGTTAGAATTGGCATTTTTCACAAAAAGTAAATTTCAAAGTTCAATTTCATTGCACACAAAATCATTTCCCATTCAATAAGTAATTGATCAATTGCAAATCAAAGTAACCTCATACCTTCAATATAGAGAGAAAAGAGATTACCTTACGGGCGAGAAGGCGGTACGCCTTCTTGATATCAGTAGGAGAAGCACAAGGAGAAATCCCCAGAATTGCATAGTGATTCTGCTGCTTCTTCTTCTTGTGCCTGTTGATATCATCAATTGCTGAAACCAAGAATACCTCTTTCCTCCGCCGCCACCGTAGTGGGCTCCACAACAACAACCCACCACTGCCGCCGAATATGGTGCTCGAACTGGGTCCCACCGCAAGCTGCCCAGAAAGCATTTCTTTTTCCTAAAATTCTAAGGTGTAAATTAAAGTAGTATACTTTGTTGGGTAGTTTTTTTTCTGTGTTATTCAATCAAAGTGATCTAAACATCTTACTGAACAGGATTGTAACTTATAATAGATGATTTAAGAGATTGTCTTTTGCAAAGTGCGAGAGATTCGGGAATTTTGGCGGAGGGGAAGAGAGAAAGGACAGCTGAAGAAGCAGCTTTGCCCCAGTTCATGTCTTTGTGTTCATTTTTTTTTACACGGTTAATACAAGTTAACCTATGATATATTAATGGATTTTTTTTATGGGAATAATCCTACCTTAGCCCGATCTCTTCAAAACAGTCTTACTTTTTAAAAAATTCAGAATAATCTCACTTTCGTGGGATATATTTTCAAAGTGAAAGTATTGGGTCAGACCGTCTGACCCAATACCTTCCGTCGGACGGGCATAGCCCATCAAAACGCGCGGGCTTTTTTTTCATATTTGTTTTCTTTCTTTTTGTTGATTACCAGTTTTGTTTATTTTAAAAAAAACATTTAACGGTTATTAGGTCATATCTTTTTACGAGTTTGAAACTGTTTTTTCGATATCTGCTTGATTCTCGCTAGTTTTAAAACTGATTCTTCTTCTTTTCAAAGAAACCGATTTTTCTATATTAATTACTGATTATTTCTAGAATTTTTCTGGTTCTCTGCTTCTCTGCTGTTGAAATTTAGCTTGTTTTTTTTGTTCGTAATTCATTACTGTTGCATCGCAAATATGGTGAAGAGGATCAGAGATGATGATTCTAGGTATAGTTTCGTTTGATTTTTGCTACAAATTTTTTTTTTTGTTTTCAAATTCTTAGCGTTTTGTTGTTGTAATTGTAATGTAGCCCGAAGTCGAAGAAGGAGAAGACTGTCGCATCCTCAGGAAAAATTTTGGTACTGTCTACTGCTGGGAAGAAGAAAGAGAAAGATGGTGATTATGATCCAAGGTATATTTCAAGTTCTTAGTGTACTTGAAATATTTATTTTGTTTTTTTTCTATTTTTGGATGTTTTCAGTTTATTATTGTATTTATTTCATGTTGTTAGGATTTGTGTTTCAGTTTATGTTGTTTTGTATTATTCACATATGTTTTCAGTTGTTGTTGTTTTTCAGTTGATATTTATATTCTTTCAGTTGATTCTAGTATTCTTTCAGTTGCTACTTATATTCTTTCAGTTGATGTTGTTTTTCAGTTGATATTTATATTCTTTCAGTTGATTCTAGTATTGTTTCAGTTGCTTCTTATATTCTTTCAGTTGATGTTGTTTTTGTTTCATTTAGACATTTCTATCTTTCATTTGGTGTTTTTCATTTGTTTTTCTTTACTTTTTTTTAAAAATAAAGATGTGTAACTGAAAAATGAAGAACTGTAACTGAAACAATGTAAATTGTAACTGAATATTTTTAGTCTCATTGGAATACAATGAAATGAAAGAATCATTATACTAAATGAAATAATAAGAAGTCTAACTGAAAAAATATAGAAGTCTAACTGAAACAATGTAAATGATAACTGAAATTTTGTAGTCTTTATTGGGAATACAATGAAATGAAGGAGTCATTATACTAAATGAAATAATAAGAAGACCAACTGAAAAATAAAGAAGCCTAACTGAAATAATGTAAATTCCAAATGAAAATTTTAAGTGTAATTGGAATAGAATGAAATGAAAGAATCATTGTACCAACTGAAAAATAAAGAAGTCTAACTGAAGCACTATATAGACTACCTGAAAAACAAACAAGTCTATCTGAATCACTATATAGACTAGCTGAAAAACAAACAAGTCTAACTGAAGCACTATATAGACTAGCTGAAAAAACAAACAAGTCTAACTGAAGCACTATATAGACTACCTGAAAAACAAACAAGTCTAACTGAAGCAATGTAAATTTTAAATGAAAATTTTAAGTGTAATTGGAATAGAATGAAATGAAAGAATAATTATACTAAATGAAATAACAAGGACTAGCTGATAAACAAACAAGTCTAAGTGAAGCACAATAAAGACTAGCTGAAAAACAAAGAAGTCACTTTGAAGGACTGTAAAGACAAGTCTAACTGAAGCACTATATAGACTACCTGAAAAACAAACAAGTCTAACTGAAGCACTATATAGACTAGTTGAAAAATAAACAAGGCTAACTGAAGCACAATAAAGACTAGCTGAAAAACAAAGAAGTTACTTTGAAGGACTGTAAAGACTAGCTGAAAAACAAACAAGTGTAACTGAAGCACTATATAGACTAGCTGAAAAACAAACAAGTCTAACTGAAGCACTATATAGACTAGCTGAAAAACAAACAAGTCTAACTGAAGCACTATATAGACTACCTGAAAAACAAACAAGTCTAACTGAAGCACTATATAGACTAGCTGAAAAATAAACAAGGCTAACTGAAGCACAATAAAGACTAGCTGAAACACAAGCAAGTCTAACTGAAGCAATATAAATAGTAATATAACTAACTGAATCTCGAGTAGCTGAAAAATAAACAAGTGTAAATTTGAATACAATTAGTGACTGGAATACAATTCGAGTAGCACCATATTCATTCGGATGCCTTGTCTTCATTTTACGCTGCTCACAATGTCCTTTTACTCTCAAAATAAACAAGTCTAACTGAAGCAGAATAGAATGAAATGAAAGAATCATTATACCAAATGAAAGAATAAGAAGACCAACTGAAAAAGAAGTGACCTTTGTATTTTCTTAGTTGCTCTTTGTATTCTTTCAGTTGATGGTGGTCTTCTTTCAGTTGATGTTTGTATTCTTTCAGTTGCTCTTTGTATTCTTTCAGTTGATGGTGGTCTTCTTTCAGTTGATGTTTGTATTCTTTCAGTTGAACTTTGTATTCTTTCAGTTGATCTTTGTATTCTTTCAGTTGATGTTGTTTCTTGTTTTCAGTTAGTCTTATTGTTTGATTAAACTTTCTTTCTTTCAGATGTGATAAATCATTGTCTAAGAAGAAAGGCAAAGTTGATTTATTACCAGTGAAGTTTTCATTTTCAAGGTCTAATCCAGATGAACAGAAAGACACTTTTGATAGATCGTACGTTTTTTCACTATTCTCCTTTTATATTATATGATTGTTTCTTTTTTTTTTAATTTATTTTTGTTCACTTTTCTTAGGAATTTCACTTAGTAAGAAATGAAGTCTATTAGTCTACAAGTATTGTCAGACTATTCTCATTTAAATGAAGTTGTTAGTAACTTCAGTGATGAGCAGAAAAGAGACATTAGAGAAATTGGGTTTGGGAGTCTCTTAGATATTAGGATAAAAAAGTTCTGTCCTAATCTGAATTTGGAGGTGTTGTTGAATTACAATGCTTCCGGAATGATGTTTTCGACAAAGAATGGTAAATTGATTTTTAATAAGTTTACCATTAGTGATGTTTTGGGTTTACTTGTGTCAGATAAACCAGTTGAGGTTATAGATGATGATGCCTTTAGGAGGAAAGGTAGTCAGGTAGAGGTTGGAAGTGCCAGGAAAGATTGGCATAGGTTCCTGGGTATTTCTGACCCCAAGAAGCCATACATTGGTAGAAAAAATTGGGATGATTTGTTTAAGAAATACATTAGAAATAATATGAAGACCAACTGAAAAATAAAGAAGTCTAACTGAAACAGTGTAAATGCTAACTGAAAATTTCATTAGACTACATGAAGTAATAATATGAAGCCCAAATGAAAACTAAATGAGTCTAACTGAAAACTAAATAAGTCTAACTGAAAACTAAATAAGTCTAACTGAAAACTAAATAAGTCTAACTGAAAACTAAATAAGTCTAACTGACAACTAAATAAGTCTAACTGAAAACTAAATAAGTCTAACTGAATAATAAATAAGTCTAACTGAAAAATAAAGAAGTCTAACTGAAATAGTGTAAATGCTAACTGAAAATTTCATTAGACTAAATGAAGTAATATGAAGCCCAACTGAAAACTAAATGAGTCTAACTGAAAACTAAATAAGTCTAACTGAAAACTAAATAAGTCTAACTGAAAACTAAATAAGTATAACTGAAAACTAAATAAGTCTAACTAAATAATAAATAAGTCTAAATGAAAATGCTAATTGAAAAATTTATACCTTTTCAATTGCATTGCCCATGGCCTTATCTTGATCAGTGAAAATTGTCTTTGGCTCTTGTTGGCACATTGCTCTCTTGAATGTTTCTAGTAGCCATTCAAACCTCTCTTCCTTTTCATTAGTTATGAAAGCACATGCAAACATTGTTATTTTCAAATGGCAGTTTATGCCAACAAATGGTACACATATTAGTCCATATTTGTTTGTCCTATAAGTTGTGTCGAATATCATAACATCTCCATATGCTTTGAAGTCCTCCAACATCATTGAATCTCGCCAAAAGTAGCTGACAATGTTGTTATGTTCCCCAAATTTCAGCCTGTAGAAGAATGCCGGATCATCATCCGCTCTTTGCTGAAGTAAGTCCAACACGCTCTACATATCCTTTCCTTCAACCAATCTTGTTCTGTACTGTGTGATATAGTTTAGATGGTCCCTTTTTGTGTGGCCTACTACTTCCTCTGATCCAGCCTCATGACACAAAAAGTTGTATGCATGCATTGACTTTATGCCAGATTCAACCATTGTTTCTATTGGTTGTCCTTTTTGTTCAGTTATCTTCCTTTTTAATTTCAGATGATGTATTTCTTGTTATATTACCAACTCATGGTTGTGCTGCAACTCATGAGCTACTACAACAAAGTCTTGACCAGGTTTTTCTTGCTTAAATCTGACCATGGCTTTGCATGCTATTCTTGTCTCATTGACTACTCTTTCCTTTCTGTTATTTCCCTAGGAACACTACAAGAGGGGGGTGAATTGTAGGTGTAGAAATAAACGTAACTTTTTGCGGAAATTTAAACTTAAACGAATAAACAAGCTAGAGGAACACAAAGGATTTTTACGAGGAAAAACTTCTTGGGCCCAACAAGAAGAAACAACCACGACCACTAGGGATTTTAAACTCAACTCTTTCACTAATTAGGCCAAACAACTTTGTTACAACCTAATTCTAACTCGAGCCACAACTTGAGTTCCTAAACTCAAATTCCTGAGCCATTATTCCCTTAACAGCAGTTCCTCTCAACTTCACTCGAAGTTTTCTCACTCATACAAGCTTTATTCAAAGCCTCTCTCTTACAAAACTTCACTCAAAGTTTCCTTACCCCAAAAACTAAAATACAATTTGATCGAAATAAGCTTAGTGGAATTAGAGTAAGAAAGCAAAGAACAAACGGCTATTATGAGAGAATGAAGGCACTGACACTTAATTAGTTAAACTCACTTAATTACTTAGTCAGACACACTTTAGAACTCATTTAGACTTTAATATTTATAGTGACAATCACAAAGAACGTGGGAGTAAAAATCGAGTTCATGTTAAGTCCATTAACCCATGATGTTCCTTCCACTAAGGAACACGTTTCTCATCATGTCCCATGATCCCATGATCTCATTTTGAACGTGGATATATTTTAGCCACAGCTCCTAAAGTTTAGGAGTTTCTTGAGTTTTATTCGAAAATCAATTAGACATAAAAACAGATTTATATTTAAAACTGGATTTTTAATCTTTAAGAAAATATTATCTTTTAAACAAACTCTTTATAAAACCGGATAATTATTTTCTTGTTTTTTCCGAAAAACAAAATCTTTTCCTCAAAAAGATTTTCTATTAAAACTGATTTTAGATAAAAACTAATTTCCTATTATTTAGGCATGACTTACTCAATTGCATAATTTATACCATTATACTTTTGCATGCCTAAGTCTAGTTCCTTTTATAAACCAAGTTCCTTTAACAGATTCGTTTAGTGCCACTTAGTTTGTTCCTTAGAAAGGAACAAACTCTCATTCTCAAATAAAACCGCCACTGTTCCTTACCACCCTTACTTTGTTCCTTTACAATGGAACTAAAAAATAAAACGCCTAGCTTTTATTCTTCTTGATCCAATGCTTGCTCCAGTATCAACTTATAAAAACTGCTTTACTTAGCATTTGAAATCTTCTCTTGACTTCTTCCTTGACTTCGTATTCTCTTAGTTCCTTTCATTGATACCTTAAAAATCATACACTTAAATAACTCATTAGTTCCCTACTTAGTTTGCATCTTTGTTTCTTTGTCATCATCAAAACTAGGGTTCAACAATTTCCCCCTTTTTGATGATGACAACAAAGGTACAAACTAAGGCAATAACAAATAATATAAGTGAATGAAGACGATAAAATAATAAAGAAGAAAGTGAAAAATAAAACACAATTATGTAAGTAACTGAATTTTGATTTTTCATTTACCTTAACCTATTTTTGATTTTTTATTTACCTTAAAAAATGAAAAATAAAACACAATTATGTAAGTAACTGAATGTTTGAATTTTGATTTTTCATTTACCTTAACCTTTTTTTGATTTTTCATTTACCTTATCCTAAGTTTTTAATTTTTTTAATTTTTTCAGATTTTTCCAGATTATGTAGATTATATACAGTTTGTTCCTTAAATCCTTTCCCCCTTTGTCATCTTCAAAAAGAATAGACTCTGCATGTATTCATGAATTGATTCAACACCTTAAGACCATATGCAAGCACCATTGGTGGTTAAGTTAGATTTTCAAAGGTAAACTTGCTCAAACATCAATCACATAATACTAGCCATTCCAAGGAAGAAATTATGCATAAACATTCATAAACACAAACATAATAGCGAAAGTCATTATTTATATATATAGCACTTATTCCATAACAAAAACAAATAAAGGAAAAGAAAAAGGATTAAACAAAAGTCGTGTTCCTTGAAAAGGAAACAGGAACAACAACAACAAACAAAAAAAACTAAGAAAGGGAAGGGAATGGTGTTCCTCTACAACTCTTCTTCAACCACATCTCTAGCTTCTTCATTACCTCCCATGATTTACACCAACTTGTTCCTTCAATCCTCCAAAGCTAGGGCCATAGATATCCATCTTCTTTTGTTGCGCAACACCGTATCACTTAGATCTTCATAAGACTCAGCATTTGTCAGTTTTAGCATCCAAAGTCCAGTGAAGGTGATTATAAAATTTTATCATGTGTTGAGCAGGAAGACAACATCATTAACTCAGCTACAGTCAGCCGGAGATTCTTGTTCCTTACCCTTGGAACCTGAGGCAGAAGGTTGATTTTGTGGAGGAACTGGGGGAGGTTGAATGGAAGGCTCATCAGTTCCTGAAGTGGAAACAGATGGAGAAGGGTTGTAAAGGGAGGAAGAAATGGTGTGTTGGTGGAAGAGTTGTGGAGGTGGAAGCAAAAGGGTTAGGTCCTTTATTTCATCCTTAATCTGCTCAAAACTGGAAGGAACAGAGAAGGATGAGGAGAAATGGAGGTCAGTTTTGTGAAAGGAACAGAGATTTGGGGATGTGGTGGAGTGGGTTCCTTGAGGTGGAGGGTTCCTGTTCTCTGCATCCGAAAGGACTAAAGGGAGTCCTTGTTGAAGGAACAGAAACAGTAGAGCAATTTTAAACGATTGCTCTTCCTCACTCTCAGAGGAACAGGTGGTAGGCTTTTGGCTAATGTGTTTGCGCCTCTTTTGGTTTCGGTTCCTCCGGCTTAGGAACAGTTCCTCCAAGATAACATCATCATCTTGTTCCTCTATGTCAACTTAGGCATTTTCTTTTGCTTGAGGAACTAGGAGCTATTCTCCTTGAATGAGTACTCCTTCTTGGACAGACGAACCAAGTCCATTAAGAGTCTTCTCATTCAAGATGTTCCCTTGTTTGACTCCTAATGTAGGCCAACCAGTGAGTCTTACTTCAAAGTGATGAAGTAGAGATGTTATCAAGGCCCATACCAATAACACATGATTTTCAATACAGTGGGTAGATGTTGATAAAGAGAGAAGGGAAGTTGATTTGTATGTGGTGGTCTAAAAACAAACATGTAACACATATCTAAGAGACCCACTTCATTCCTCTTTTCAGTGCGAGGAATGAGTGCTCTCCATACCAAGTTGAATAGACTTTGTGAAGGGGAGAGAGTAGGTTATGGTTTATTTTTTTGACCAGCAGTTCCTCCAAAATATTCACAATTTTGTCCTGAGGAAAATTCGGAAAGAAACAGTTCCTTTCCGTTTAAATATAAATCGTTCCTTTGCAAGGAACTTCCCAAACTTTGCCCAATGTGGCTTGATTAAACTTAATTTTCTTTCCTCTAACCTCAGTTGTGCAAGCCATCAACATTTGTAAAATTGCACAAAATTCGTCCATGCTAAAGGAACAAGTGCGTTGTTAAAGGCGAATTCAAACAAGAATTCCATGCCCTGTTCCTTTAGAATGGTAGTTAATTCATGAAATTCTACTTTATTTGCCCATTCTAAATCTACACAAAAACCCAATACATCGCTTCTTTCAACCCGTTTCTTGGAAGATGAAGAAACAGTTCCTTTGGAAGGAACAGGCGTATTCTTCTTCTTCCCCCTGTGTTTGTTCCGGGGTTTCTTCTTCATCATCTTCCCCAATTAATTTTCTTCTTCGCATGCTCCTTCTTGGAGATTCTAATTGTTGTTCTTCATGGGGTTTCTTGAATTTGGTCGTTTCAAGGGTTTTGGTAGGAGAAGAGAATTTTCCATTTTTGAGGTTGGATTTTTGGATGTTGGAAAAGGAGAGTTTGGTGAGGTTTTTGCCATGATTTGAGAAAGGTTGAGGTTTTTATGGAGTATGAAGAGGTGTGATGAATTTTCGGCTATGGTGAAGATGAAAGGTTGGAGGAACACGGTTTCTATAATGGTGAATTAAGGAGGAGTTTGCATGTAATAGTGTCTTTGACACGCGGGAAAAAAAACAAATAAAAAAAAAAATAAAAAAAAAAAGAAAATGAAAAGATGATAAATAAGAACCAAGATTTAACTAAATCTGATTCCTTTTATTTTGGGATTTTTCGGATTTTTCGGATTTTTATGAGTTTTAATTTTTGAAAGAAAATAAATCTAAGGAACTTGTGCTATAGGAACAACTAATGCTACATATCAATGTCCTTCATATCATGCATGTTTCTTAACCTTAGGAACAGTAAGGGGAGTATTATGTGACATTTGTGAGTTGTTTAATTTCTTTGAATTCATGTTTATGTTTTGTAACATTCCAAAATGGTCTTAGGCAATTAAACACAATTATTTTTAGCACACAAAGTCACTCAAATTGATTCAACATGGGGGAATGACATAGGAACAATCACTTAATTTTTATTAACCCAACTCAAGCCTTAATTTTTCATATCTATCTCTTTGCAAAGGCTTAGTTAGTATATCAGCAATCTGATTCTCAGTTTGACAAAACTCAAGTTTAATCAAACCTTTTTCAACATTTTCTCTTAAAAAGTGATGTCTGATATGTATATGTTTAACTCTAGAATGATGCACTGGATCTTTAGAAATACTAATAGCACTGTATTATCACAATAAATAGGAACACAATCAAAGTTTATTCCATAGTCACTAAGTTGTTGTTTTATCCAAAGCATTTGAGAGCAACATGCAGCAGCAGCTACATATTCTGCTTCAGCAGTGGATAAAGCAACTGTGTTTTGTTTCTTGGTACTCCAAGAAACTAAACTATGACTAAGGAATTGTGCCATACCTGAGGTGCTTTTCCTATTTACAAGATCTCCAGCATAATCTGCATCTGCATATCCTTTTAGCTCGAATGTATCACTTCTTGGATAGTAGAGTCCAAGATCATCTGTTCCTTTAAGATATCTAAGAATTCTCTTACAGCTGTAAGGTGAGACTCTTTGGATTTGCTTGAAATCTAGCACACAAACCAACACTGAAAGCTATGTCTGGACGACTAGCAGTTAGATACAAAAGTGAACCAATCATTCCTCTATATTTTGTTTGATCAACACTTGTTCCTATGGAGTCTTCATCTAATCTAGTTGAAGTTCCCATAGGAGTGTGATTTATCTTTGAGTTTTCGAGGCCATATTTTTTAATAGTTCCTTTATGTATTTTTGTTGGTGAACAATTATTCCGCTTTCAGTTTGTTTGATTTGTAGTCCAAGAAAGAAATTTAACTCACCCATCATACTCATTTCAAATTCATTACTCATGAGACTTGAGAATTCTTTGCACAATGTTCATTAGTAGCTCCGAATATGATGTCATCAACATATATTTGAACAAGCAAAATTCAGTTCCTTTAGATTTTAGGAACAAGGTTTTATCAACCTTTCCTCTTTTAAAATTGTTTTCTAAAAGGAACTTTGATAATCTCTCATACCATGATCTAGGTGCTTGTTTTAACCCATAAAGAGCTTTATCAAGCTTGTAGACATGATTTGGGAGATTATTATTTTCAAAGCCTGGGGTTGTTCAACTATACATCTTCATTTAGATAGCCATTTAAAATGCACACTTAACATCCATTTGATATAGTTTAAACCCATGTAAGCAGCAAATGCAATTAAAATTCTAATGGCTTCTAATCTAGCTACAGGAGCAAAGGTTTCTTCATAATCTATTCCTTCTTGTTGATTATAACCTTTTACTACAAGTCTAGCTTTGTTCCTGACAATGGTTCCATACACTAGTACAAAAAACATCAAATGCTCCGGTTAAAAACCCTTCAAATGCTCCGTTTTTAACGCGTAGCAGACGTCATACGAGCAATTGGACAAATAACAAATGCTCCGGTTTTCAACCGGAGCATTTGATGGGACAAATGCTCCGGTTGTCTTGAAAACCGGAGCATTTGTCCAATTTTTGCCTTCAAAATTTGTCAAATGCTCCGGTTTTTAGCTAATAACCGGAGCATTTGTCCCATCAAGTGCTCCGTTTTTTGCTAACAACCGGAGCATTTGTTCTTTTTTTTTTTTTTATAAAATTAGCACCGTTTTCAAATATGATTTATAGAGCTGTTACAAATATATTGCGCACGCAGACTCTGTTACAATTCTCCACCTCGTGCCCTCCTCATTGCTATACAATATTCATCCAAAGTATATCCAACAAATTGCATACAGAAATTCAATAATCCAACAAATTAACTTTCAAATTAAAATTATATTATATGAAGTGTAGAATTGAATTACAAAATACTACTCTAAATTCAAAGTATGCATGTGTTTACATCATAAGTAACTACATACATATCAAAATCAAAGACAACTATCGGTAAGGAAGGAAGCAAACTTGTCTCGAACTTCATTGATTTCCTCAATAGTGAATGACTCCTCCTTTGACGTGTTGTAAATCTAATAAGAACAAAGACAATAATATATATGTCAAAATTTATCCGTTATTAAGTCGTTTTGCCATTAATTATATCCTTTTCATTCCATATCATGTATTTTTAGCTTACAATCTATTCTAATAAGTTGTTTTGGGATTATTAGGATAATTACAAGTCAAAGTTGATCGTTCAAGTCAATTTTGAGTAAGTAAATCCCTTTAGAAGGTCAATTTAGCCCGTTCGGGTCCAATGCATCCATTTCATACACATCATGTAATTTTAGTTTAGAATCTACTCTAATATGTTGTTTTAGGATTACTAGGATGATCAAAAGTAAAAGTTGATCGTTCTAATCAATTTTGTGCAAGTAAAGGTCATATCAAGTTCGTTTTAGATCATTTTAGATGCAATTTACCCATTTATATACCATAGCATGTAATTTTTGCTTATAATCTACTCTAACATGTTGTTTTAGGATTACTACGATGATTTCAAGTCATAGTTTGTAAGGGGGATGAAATGTTACAAACCTTCTCTAGATCATCAAATTCCGTGCAAGAAGAAATTATATCGTACATAAACCTCATCACATAATAGCCGCAAGCAACCCCGTCATGTTGTTGTGCACACTAAATTCAAAAACATAATCAAAAAATAATTCTCAAAATCTGATCAATAAATCTAGGGAGACTAATAACTTAAAGATAGATGACAACCGAAATCATTTACTTACCTTCACTGATTTCCATTGAGGAAGTGTGGCTCTTCTGGGACCAGAACCACGCAGTTTCTTCATCACACTACAACACCACATTTTATAATAGTGACAACAATGTCATGCATGCATGTTATTGAAGACTTAAAAGAAAATGAAAATATAACAATACCTATTCAATATGCTTTTGACTAGTAAGCCTCGGGGTGGTTCTTGACGCACAGAATCAAAATGGTATATTGTATGATTTGAAGGAGATATCACCAAAAGCATCCAATGAAGACTAATAATAAAAATTTAAATTCAACAATCATATATATAAATATAATATATATATATATATATATATATATATATATATATATATATATATATATATATATATATATATATATATATACATATTTGTACCAATAATATTTATCCAAAATAGCATTATGAAAAGACATTATCAATTAAGTACTAAAACATACTCTTCAATGTATGGAGCGATAATATACTTATCTCCCGATCGAACACATTGTCTAATACTCCGTTCAATGTACTCATTTGCTTCTGCATGGTTGTGCAAACAATTGGCATCACGAATCTCTTGTGGACATAACCACCCAACTTTCGAAACAGAATCACATCCAAGTAAATCTTCGTAAAGTGCACTAAAAGAATAATCAAGTAAAGTTAGAATGAAAACCGTCAACAACAAACAAAATATTGAAGTAGTTACTTTAATTATATATAACCTCATGAAGACTTGTAATATGGATATATTTAACATCGCTCCACAGAGGAATTCCCGAATATCCACTTTATATACCCAAGTAGCCGAATCTTCACCTAGGTAATGGAATTGAGACTTCTCCAAATCAACCTTTATTGGGGAAGAATCGGGCAAGTTGCTAACCCGAGCATGTAGCCAAAGACATGACTTGCTAAGAGATCGGATCACTTGCTCATCACACACAAGTGGCGTTCCTTTTGGTGTTGCATCAGGAGATGAGCCCTTGGATGAAATCTTTCCTTCAATTGCAAGAATAGGTTGTGATTTCGCCTTGTTACTGTTAGCTTTTGAGTCCACCTCATTCGATTTTGAACGGTTTCCTTGCGAAACCTCTTTGTTCACATCCAAATTTCTCACATTTTTTGCCTTTTTTGTCTTCAAAGCCTATTTAGAAACAAAAAGACACAAAAAAAACATAGTTGAAAAGATCATTTGGTATGTTTTCATGCCAGTTTTATGAAAAGGAGAGGAAATAAAATATCTATAAAGCGTATGGTGATTATAAACAACAAATTGAACAGATAAAGGAAAAAACTACAAATCAACTTCATAATGTGCATATATTTTTGAGTTGGGCAAAACTTTTATATCACTATCATCATGCTTAGTCACATATATTTTACCTCATCTGTAAATCGCACCCAAGCACGAGGCCATAACACAAAACTACCCTCTGCGTCATTAAGAACAAAGAGGCTCCATTCCTCCCTAGGGACCGGCAGTGAGAAATCTTCAAATCCACATATAATGGTGTCTACAGACACATTAAAATAAAAATTTGCTACCGACAGCAAATGCGATGTTTGGCCCACTCTCGATGGTTGTGCCCGACCATAAGCTACCACAACCAACTCCCCCTCTTTTGATTTGGGAAGTAAAAGATCACAATGTGTCTCCTCCTATTTAAAACATAATTGGCTACATCAAACTTTAACAACATGATATAATATATTTTGTTAGAAAAGAAACTGAAAAAGTAATTATTTTTTTACCTCTAAATCAGGTATCGGGGGATCAAGTAGTGGAGGATTAGGTATCGAACCAGGTACTTCTCTGAGTGTCTCTTTAAGTGTCTGAGGATCTTGCTGGCTTAATTTGTCCCCAGGAGTGATATTGAGCTCGTCAAAGCTAGGTAATCCCATGTGTTCCAAGATGGCACTGAATTGATTCTTCATCTTCTTCTCAAGCTCCTCTATTGCAGATTTCATTTTGCGCTCCATATCTTGTGATGCATTAGAAATTGAGCTTGATCTTGTTGCGGAGTACTCTTCACCGTAAACTTTTTTCAAGCCTAGTCGTACCCCTCCTTTCCCTTTCACGCGTCCATCATGATCCTTACCTAGTACCATATACAAGGCATCCTTGTTCGCTTTGGGAACGAACTCCCCTGTAACCTCTTTGTGCTTCCATCCAAGCTAGTGAAAGAAGGAACACATAAGAAAACGGTTAGTTGGAAACTGAAAAACTAAACTCAAATGAAGTGACACTAAATACTAACCACAGCATCGGCTATCTTCTTCGTTCCCGGATCAGAAATGGTTCTTCTCCCACTTGCATCTCGACTATGAAGTGAACAATACCAATCGGCAACTCGATCAATCTTCTTTGTCGTAATTGTAGAGCTAGAAGTTCCCCCCGACGATGAGCTAATGCTTGGGTATAAACCATCTACTTCAAGCCACTCCTTTCTACTCTGCTCATAAGTTTTAGGACCCATATGATGATAAAACTTCTTCTTCCCTGAGCTTATATAAGCTTTAGCGCGCTTTTCCTGTAGAACCAATATAAAATATATAAATTAAAGGTAACTATAGTCAATTAAGGCATATTAATATAAAAAAAATTGACTAGTTGGCTCATGACTAGTTGGGGTGGCAGGGGGTAAAAGGAGGGTGGCAGGGGGGTGGAAGGGGGGTATATTATTTAAAATATTAAAAAAAAGAAATGAGATTTGAGAATTGTGATTTTGGACTTGTTTACATTTCTAAGAAGCTTGATCTAGTGACCCAAAAACCTCTGAAACTGTGCTGCAGTTGACTTAGATGTTAATATCAGAAAGAGTTAATGCTCTCAGATGGTAATACAAGTGTACGTGAACTTGTCCAATATGATCAATCTTCATGATGTAAAACTGGAAGGTGACCTCCTGATATTAATTGATTCTTTGTAGTATTAATAAAGATATATTCGTAACGGTTATGAAAAACTCTGGTCTCTCACAATAAAAAAATATGCACGAAAATAGTAGTTTATCTAATCAATAATGTACTACCTTATCAATTCCATATATTTTTTTCTGTGTATTTTGCTTTCTTCCAAGAAATGGTAACTTAATATCAAGCAAACATTTCCCAAATGAACAAAATTGGTATTTTTTTTTCTGTTTTGACTTCCCTCCAAATATTGGGAAGAGGAGATTGATTCAAACTAAATCCTGAGATTCATATTTTCATTTGGACCTCTAGTCAAGCACATCAAATGCAGTTGCAATGAATGGATGACATCTAGTAATCAATACATCATTAATTGTGAATACCATCAACACAGACAATGTCAGTCAATGTACATGGTAAATGATACACTCATATTCAAATAGCTGCAACAGTATTCTGTTCATATGTTATGAATGAGTTTGACTTATTAGCTGTGTGTTCTTTCAGGTCAAAGTGGTAAGGTCTGGCTGTAAGTGAAAATAGCTGTAAGTGAAAAATATGTTATGCAAATAGCTGCACATAAGTTCAATCTGGCTGTAAGTGAAAGTCTCGCTCTTAAACTCTTCCCTGTTGTAAGGTGCACTTGGGCTGAACAAACAGATGAGAGTCTACTTGATGTTAGTCTCACAAACTGACAGATGTAGACACAGATTCATCTCAGGAACCTTAATTTATTGTTCAGAACTCGGAAGTGTATGACTAGGTCCTATAGTTTTTCTTGATTGACAGTTTCAATTGGGTACATGAAGGGACTGGAAATAAAGTTTGGATTTATTCCAACCACCTCGTGCTTCTTTGTTAGTCTCATTTGACCTTATTGAGTAATTTATATATTTCAAAAAAGATATATAGTCATGCAAGGTTCTATTATATCTGTCATAATCTGTTTTCGGAAGTATACACTGGAGACAGCATATTCCAAATGGGATTAACAAAAAATGACAGAGGTATTAGATACAAATAATTGAACTATGTTTATAGTGTTTTGTTCAACATGTTTTTCTTATTAAATAAGTTAATGTAGGTTTCATAAAGTTATACCAACAACCAATAAGTTGACGTAACTTCAGATAAGTCGAAATCAATTGAATAGAACCCACCCATGATGTGCATAAGAGCTTCAATCATGATCTAACCAAGTTCACCATCGTTCTCTGCTTTGGAGAGAAAGAGGATTTTATCAAAAAAAAAAAAATTCCATGTATCTTTCAGGTGGTCATATTCAATCAAGCGGCAACCAAGTATACAGAAGGTTCATGTCAACTAACTTTAGAGATCTGCCAAATATTAATTGTGATTTATTTTAATGGTTTTGAGTAGCAGCAATAACATCATAAACTAGGAGGAAGGTATGCAGCTGGTTTAGAGGAAAATATGAGATAAAAACTTACAACTGCTTTCGGAGTAGTTTTTTGGGCAACAAATGCTTCCCAATCCTCTTTTGTGATGTGATCCCATATCTCATAAGGCAACTCCACCGGTCCTTGCTTCTTTTCCAATGCCTTTTCATTTTCCCCTCCCTCCTCATTTTCCTTTTCCTCTCCTTCCTCATTCTCCTTTTCCTTTTCCTCTCCTTCCTCATTCCCCTTTTTCTTTCCTTCTGTCAACTTCTTAGACTTGGTTCTTTTTCTTCTTAAAGTGATCCATCCACTCACTAGCTTTGTCTTGAAGTCTCTAAATCTCTCTGCAACAGCTGATAAAAATACTTCCTTCTTGGCTTCATCAGGTTCAATATGAAATAAATTCTACAAAAAGAAAAACAAAAAAGTTGCATAAAAAGTATGGTATAAAATGCAGCCAAATAATTGTGAACTCTTATAAACTTACCACAGTATCTTCCCACAATGCCTTCTTCATACCCTCCGTCACTTCTTTCCATGTTGTTAAAATGGAAAGTTTGCGCATGCAAAGGCCAACTTGTTGCCCATACATATGATGCCACTTACCACATGGTTGACCAAATTTATCGTATTCAAGGTGCATGGGTTCCTTGTTCTTAAGTCCTTTTGTGGGACCTCGCCCTCTTTTCTTTTTTGGATTGTGACTCACAATTTCACTTGCGGTACGCGTTGTAGTATCGGTCTCCTCCTCACCTTTATCCTCTTCCATCTCACCTTTATCCTCTTCCATCTCACCTTTATCCTCTTCCATCTCACTTTTATCCTCTTCCATCTCACCTTTATCCTCCATCTCTGGATCATACTCAGCATCATCATCACGCTCCATTTCATCATTCTCAATATCATCCTCCTTACTCCTGCATTTGCGTTTTGTGCCCTTTTTTTATTGAGTTTCATATGCGGCAGAACAAATCCCCATTTCTTGCATTTTTAATTTATTTTCCGCTATCCTCTTTTCTCTACATTTCTCATAATCTGTCATCTTGAATGTCTAATGTGAGATTAGCTTCTGCACAAAGAGGTCATAGACATTCAGTTTTAAAAAAAAAGGACAGAGAGTTATGGTTCTAGTATACTACATACAATAATAAACTATTAAAAATACAAGTAGGTGGGTGTGTGAGGGAGGGGGAGGCAGTGAGTGCAGGCAGTGGGAGGAAATGCAGTGAGTGCAGTTGGGTGAGTGAGGGTCTTTGAGGGAGAGGGAGGCAGTGAGTGCAGGGAGGGGCAGTGGGCAGTGGGAAGGAGTGCAGGTGGGTGATTGAGGGTGTTTGAGGGAGGGGGAGGCAGTGAGTGCAGGGAGTGGCAGTGGGGCAGTGAGGGGATTACTGTGCAGGGCAGTGGGTGTTTGAGGGTGTTTGAGGGAGGGGGAATCAGTGAGTGCAGGGAGTGGCAGTGGGTAGTAGGAAGGAGTGCAGGTGGGTGAGTGAGGGTGTTTGAGGGAGTGGGAGGCAGTGAGTGCAGGGAGTGGCAGTGGGCAGTGAGGGATTACTGTGCAGGGCAGTGGGTGAGTGAGGGTGTTTGAGGGTGTTTGAGGGAGGGGGAATCAGTGAGTGAGTGTAGGGAGTGGCGTGAGTGAGCTGTTGCTGAGCCTTCCGGAATCATACCGCAAGTCCCAAGCAACATAGCTTAGAAGAAGTTTACTGAACTTTAAGTCCTTTTTCTTCTCCCAACAAACCAACTTCAACAAAAACAACATGAAACAACCAGATGAGAATGATGCAAGCAGCATCTCCAGTTGTAATAAACCTGAGAATAGATCAAATTCTCCTTATATCTTTCCCAATATTACTCATTTCTTTCCGTTTCTTTTTTAATGGTCATGAAATAGATGCATCCTAAGTTGAGATATGTATTATTACTATATTATTACTCCTATTATTATGCATCCTAAGTTGGGATAACAGTTTAGTTAGTTCAATAATGAGAAAAGTAGTATTAGGCAAAGTCAAAAATTGATTGCTTGACGTTTTCAACAATTATCCAAAGTAATTAATCCATCAGAAAGCTACATTCCATGCATGAAGAGTAAACTGCATGGGTTAGCTACGTAAATCGGCTTAAATTAAGCACGTCCATATTTGCAATATTGAAGCATACAAGTTGAAATAGCTCAAATTGTGCTCATTGAATGTGTTCATTTCCTTTATTATACAAAGTCACGTGACATTCCACCGTCTAGAGTCTAGACTATAAATGACAGAAATTATAAGTAGATAAACTTTTAAAGTAAAAGTAACAGGTACTTTTGGTGGCATTGAAAGGTAAGCAAAAAACAAAGACTCCTTACAGCAGAATAGCAGGTACTATTTATTGGATCCACACAAAAATATGAAGAACATTGCTAACTTGAAGTTAATGGATCAGGAATATCAAAACCAATTATGCTCAACATCACATGATCTATGCTCATTGCTCAAATAAACATCCAAGCAATATCTCTTCAACTAAAACAAACCAAGAACTGATTATGCAACAGCAACAACAAGTCAACAACAACAATCATAATAACCACAACAACAACAACAACAACATAATTCGAGGTCGATCAACATGAATCGTCATAAGAAATCGAATCACACTTAAAGTGATAGTAATATGTATACCTTCTTCAATGAAGACAGAGAGTCCAAAATCAGTAGCTTTCAAAGCGGCATTCTCATCCTTATTAGCAAGTAAAAAATTCTCAGGCTTCAAATCCTTATGCATAACACCCATAAAGTGACAAACATGAACAACATTAAGAATCTAACTCAACATAGTAGCAGCAGCTTTCTCACTATAAATCAACAATAATAATAAAAAAAGCAGTTTCAATGAGTAATAATGTGTTACCTGCGAACTGGATGCTAGAGCGCTAGAGTGACTGTAAGCTAATTGGATTTGTGACAGCTAGAAGACCAAATGTAGTAGGGCATCAAACAAAAAAAGCAAGCAGCTACACATGACCTGCAGTCAAGATAGCTTGTTATCACTTGTTTATATATGATGTACATATGCTTTACTAGGAAACAGAAGAGGTTCTTTAAAAGATCAAAGGTGTCAACGTCAAAAACTCAAACAAACTCATTATATAAAGTATCATATGAAAACTGCAAAGTAACGATATTCAAAGATAGAAAATATATAATATGAGAATAGGAACCACAAAAATATGTTTCATATCTCCGAAATAATAAAAGACATTCATAAACTTGTACATATAATACCTCGTGAATATATCATTCTCAGAAGTCGACAAGTATCCCTTCCGTGTGATCTACACGCATATAATTTGTGTCGACATCTGCATCGCATGTTACATCGATTTTGGGATTGATGAAAGGCGGGCTATCCTCAAATGCATCATATTCTTCCTCATCATCAACATCGCCAATGCCAAGGATACTTCTTTTTCCCGGTACAACAATACACCACTTATGATCAGCAGGGTCTCTTACATAGAATACTTGCTTAGCATGTGTTGCAAGTATAAATGGCTCGTCACTTTCACGCAAATGACCCAAGTCTACAAGAGTGAATCCACAAGGGTCATCGTTTCTTACAAAACGCCGATTATTACCTATCCATTTGCAACAGAACAACAACCTTAAAACTAGAGTAGTTAAGCTCCCATATTTCTTGAATTCGCCCATAGTATAACAATTTGGCATCCACTGGATTCCGATCCTTAGCGCTCGCATAAAATGTAGATGACGCCAAAACAGAAACACCACTGTTTTGTAATGATGATGACTTTTCATCTTGACCTTCACTCCAAAATGTAAATCCGTTGATATCATACCCCTCGTATTTGTTGACAGCTTCACGAGGACCAAATGCTAACCACTTAATAGTTTCAGATACATCATCTTGTTGTTGACATATTACTCTATCATGAAACCAATCAATAAACGTCTTATTGTGCAACTGCATCAATGCCCTATCCCCTTTGGAAGGATTTTCAGCCCGTAGCACCTCCATATGCTCAGCCAAATACGGATGCACTGCTGCAACGTGATGCAACACATATAAGTGTGCTTGTAGGCGCCTATCCCTTGGAGGTGTGACTAATTTTGAGCCAATCGTACCGTGGCCTCCAAGTCTTCCATCATGTCGAGATGTAGGAAGTCCGATAGGTTCAGCACTAGCCAAATACTCGGCTACAAAATTACCAACTTCATCGCCCACGGTGCCTTGAATGATACTAGTTTCAGGTTGTGCAGGATTTCCACTTTATCTTGTAAAGTACCCATTCGTCTTTCAAAAGGATAACACCACCTCAAAACACTGGACCACAAAGCTTTATTCACGAACTAGATGGACGATAAGATGAACCATTATGTCAAAGAATGTAGGTGGGAAATACATTTCAAACTTACAAAGAGTCTCTACCACATCAGCTTGAAGAGCATCAAGTCTTGTCGGATCAAGCACTTTGCTACATATTGTGTTGAAAAATGAGCATAGTTCAGTAATAGCATACCTCACATGTTTTGGTAGTATCCCACGAATAGCAATCGGTAAAAATACTTGCATCATAACATGCAATCATGAGATTTCATAAACCCTAATTTTAACTCGCCATTCAAAGATACAAATCTTTTCATATTAGATGAGTACCCCGACGGGACCTTAATGCCATACAAAGACTCACAAAAAATCCGCTTCTCTTCCTTGGACAACGTATAACAAGCTGGAGGCAAATAATTTCTATTGTCGACATTTTTTTTGTTCTTTTTAACCTTAACTTTCTCGAGATTTCTGTTTTCTTCTGATTCTTTCCCTTCTTGTCTTCCTCAATATTTGTTTCTTTTTCAGATTTCTTCCTCTTCTTACCTTTCTTGTCCTGGGGCCACAATTCTGGCCGAACTCCTTTTTCTTCCAAGTACAATCGTGAGGCCTTGTTATCCTTTGTCTTATTGGGAATATTCATAAGCGTTCCAAGAATAGCATCGCATACATTTTTTTCTATATGCATGACGTCGAGACAATGTCTAACCTTTAGGTCTTTCCAGTAGGGGAGTGTCCAAAAGATAGACTCCTTTTTCCATAATCCTTTCTCCTCTTTCATTGTTTTACCAAAGATCGTTTCAACACCCTTTAGTTGCTCATAAACCTCTTTACCAGTCAATGGTCTACGAGCTACACCCTCTTCAACAGACCCATAAAATGCCTTCTTCTTCTTACGAAACGGGTGGGTCGGTCGTAAGAACTTTCGGTGGGGCATGTAGACATGTTTGCAATTAGGAATGAATGTGGATTCCATGTCATCCATACATATCGGACATGCTTTCTTACCTTTATTCTTATACCCAGATAAGTTACCGTACGCCGGGAAATCGTTAATGGTGCAGAAAAGCATTGCACGCAAGGTGAACATCTCATTAGCATGAGCATCAAACACAGAAACCCCTTCATCCCATAGGTTTTGAGATCATCGATAAGTGGTGCAAGATAGACATCTATGTCATTTCCGGGCTGTTTAGGACCCGAGATTAGTAGCGACAACATCATGTACTTGCGTTTCATACACAACCAAGGAGGCAAGTTATATATAACTAGAAGCACAGGCCATGTACTATGCAAAGAGCTCATACTTCCGAATGGATTCATCCCATCTGTACATAGTCCAAGCCTCAAATTACGATCTTCATTCCCAAATGCCTTATGCAATCTATTAATACTCTTCCACTCGAGAATCTGCTGGATGCTTCAACAAATTATCTTCTTCCTTCCGTCTGCATGCCACCTTAGATTTTTTGCATCTTTTTTTATGGAACAACCGCTTGAATCTAGGTATTATTGGAAGATACCACAACACCTTAGCTGGGGGTCCTTTCGAACCTCCAGCCCCTTTACGCTTGTAACGTGACTTCCCGCACCGTGGACACTCATCGAAATTGTCATATTCATTCCTATATAACACGCAGTCATTTGGACAAGCATGTATCTTCTTGTACTCTAAGCCAAAGGGACACATAAGCTTTCTAGCATAATAAGTCGACTTTGGAAGTTCATTGCCATCGGGAAACATCTCACTTAACACTTCCAACAGGGAAGTGAAACTAATATCGGTCCAATTTCCCTTTGACTTAATGTTGAAAAGTGTCAACACGACAGAAAGTTTGGTAAATTTTTTACAACCAGGATAAAGTGGCTTTTGTGCTGCCTCTGTCAAAGACTCAAAAACACGAGAATGTTGTCCTAAATCATCCTCAACACCATCCATCATCTCATCCACATGATCATTGTCATCATCATCAATCTTGTCCTCAGTATCATACTCCATTTCCTCAGACGCGTCTTCTTGCTCATGGACATGATTTGCACAAGAATTCCCTTCATACACTCCCTCCTCACCATGCCATATCCACACATGTATTCAGGCTAAACCATTACGAAGTACATGCTCCCTAAGCAACTCAATACCATCGACTTTGAACACATTACTACACTTAACAAAAGGACAATAAAATCCCAAAGCCCCCGTCCTAGCTTGATGTTTTAAGGCAGAATCACAAAATTCCAGTACCCATCCACAAATTTCGACGAATCAATGTTACCATACATCCACGAACGATCTTTCGCCATTCAAACAAACCTTTAACGACTAATTAAACACATATAATAACACATTGTCAATCATTTAAGCATTAAACAATATGAAGATGCAAATTCAAAAGAAGATTTATAGCATGAATATATGCATGTCTTTCAAAGGTCCTTATCACTCCAACCAACCCATCCTTTGACGTCTAACCACTAGTAAATGTACGTCATCTTCTCGATTCTATGGAAAATCCGGCAGCATTTCCCTACAGTTCTCCAAGTACGCAATGTAGGTAATTACTTATCTACATATGCACCCAGAGAACAAATTAGGGAAATGAGTAGCCGTGATTTTCCATAGAGAACGAAAAGAAAACATACATTTACCACCTAAATGAGATCAAACGTCCAAGAACAGTCCCAAAACGGGGACTATCCAAGACTTACTCCTAATGAGTAAGTCTTGGATGGGTATCTAGGCATATGATTATGATGATACTTTAATTGTGCATAAAGAAACAAACTTTTGAATAAAGTCCAGTCCTTGATTCTTAAAGCATTCTTAATGATTCAAAATTAACATACAAAGTAAATCATTTAAACAAAGATGTTAACTAATTTTACATAAGAGTAAGAGGGAGCACAACTAACCTATGGGAGACCAAGAGAGAGAAAGCGCGCGGAAGCAAGTAGACACAGACAAGGTGTAAGATATGTAGGCACCCTGAGCATTATAACCAAAAGGAGAGGATTGATATTAGCAACGACTTTAGCAGACAAAAGTAGTCATTCATCCCCTACTAATAACTTCCTTTCTTAGTTCCACAAATAACTTCCTTTAATAAAACTTAGAGACGGACGAGGTGTAATAGCTCACTGTTAACTATAATTCTCATTTAGTAGTTATATAGTAGGAATGACTCATGATAATTCTCATTTAGTATTACATACCACGGACAACACAGTTTGCTTGATTTATCTTCTTTATACTACTCATGACATCTCCCTGCAATGGTGACGCGGTGTCGACACCACCTCCAATACTATCTCCAATTATCTCCACCTTAATTATCTTCCTACTATCACTTCCTCAAATAATTTCTTAAGTTATGATCATGATATTCGAGGACTAACCGGCCACCTTTTCTCCTCACTTAATAATTCCATTATTAGCACTAATATGATCCTCACATCCCGCCAAGGCCATAATCATGATCAAAATCTCTAATGTTAATGATCTTAATCCAACGACTCCCGCTATCCAAACCTTTGATCATCCTAATGAGATGATTCTTAATGATTTCACCCCTCATAATAATTTGGATAGTTTGATTCCACCCATTATTACTACCTATGATCAATTATTGTCATCATCAGCAAGGTTTCAACATTTGCTTAATGAAGTTGGGATTAATGATCATCATGTAAATGATCACCCATTTTCACGTACACATTATCAGTTTATCCAACATCAATGATGATGATGATCAGGCATTTATGAGGATGAAGTTAGAAAGTGATGTTGATGATAGGAGACCCAATCAGCATATTCACCGACATTACATGAAAACAAAAATCAATTGAAATTGGATGTGTGGAAAACCCCCTCCATCCACAATCTCAGGTCATTTCTCTCTCTCTCTCTCTTTACTCTCTTCACCCTAACCAAAATTTGCTACATTTTACCTTATGTTCTTTGTACAGTAAATTTTTCACCTGCTTTATTTTTATTTTTTTACTAATTTGGCTTTAAATTTGTGACGTTGCATTTGAGTAACCCAGTTTTATTGCTTGTGATTCTATGTTGTGTTTATATATAATAGGCTAATTTGGATATAGGACAAGAGAAAAAAAAAGAAAGAATTCATCTTTGTTTTGAGCTATTGGTTTTTGCTTATTACGATTGATTGATTTAATGCCAAAGTGATACCAAATGTTGTTTGCTTCAGCAATTACATTGAGATTATTAGAACATAAATCCTGTTTTATCTCAATTATTGTCTTTTTTCTCTCATTTTCTTGGTTAATTATAGTAAACAAGTAGATTTTTTTTTCTGTTTTTGAGTTTTCTGCAAAATCAAAAGTGAAATTCAAACGCGGCTGGTGGAGAGAGAAGGAAGAAACCTGATTGAACTGCGCGTAAATGTGGTGGAAGCAGCAACGGCGGCAGACTTCGAACTCGATTGAACCTGAACTGTGGTGGAAGCAGCAACCGCCAGGGACTTCGAACTGCGGCACTTCGAACGGCGGCCAGGGATTGTACGAGCGAGTTCCAATTGAAATCCGGCGGAGGGAGGGAGGGAGGGACGGCTGAGGACGGCGGAGGACGGCTGAGGATGCGAAGGACTTGGGAGTTGGGAGGGAGATGCGACTTAGGAGTTGGGAGAATTGATAACTGAATTAGGGAGATGCGAAGGACTTGGGCATTAATTAGGGACGACTGAGTAATAGCAGGTATATTTTGATAACAAAATTAATAACTCTCGCGCCTACCTATCACAAATGCTCCGTTGATCAACCCGAGCATTTGTATCACAAATGCTCGTGTTGATTAGTCAACCGGAGCATTTGGTATAAAATGCCCCGGTTGACTAATGAACACGAGCATTTGTGATACAAATGCTCGGGTTGATTAATCAACCAAAGCATTTGATAAGTAGCATTTGATGTTTTTTGTACTAGTGATATTCATCTAGTTTGTTTCTAAACACCCACTTTAAGCCAATTACTTTTTGTTGTTTAGATGAGGGAACTAGATGCCATACCTTGTTTCTTCAACTCATTTAATTCAGCTTGCATAGCAGTAATCCAATCAGAGTCAGTTAAGGCTTCTTCATGATTTCTTTGTTCCATCATTGATAGGAACGCATGAAAAGCACAAAAGTTCCTTAACTGAGATCTAGTTTGCGTACCTTTGGATATGTCGCTGATTATGAGTTCCATTGGATGTGACTTTGTTGTCTCCAAGGTTTTTGGTTGAAACTCTCTTATGGGAACATGTTGTTCCTCATGAGTTCCTTGAGTAGATGAGGAACTCTGATAAGTTGTTCCTCTATTAGCCTCGGTGGACTCAGTTCCTTCATTTTGAGGAACAGGAACATCTCCTCCTCCTTGAGGAACAGGAACGTCATTGACGTTATTATTTTCAAATTCCTCGTTCCTTTCCTCTTTCACTTTCTCTTCTTCTTGTGAATCTGCATTCTTTTCACTTGGTGTACAACCCTATCTCATAGTCATCAACCTGTATGCTTGGATTGTATTTGTCAGATTCATCAAAGATTACGTGAATGCTTTCTTCAACACACATAGTTCTCTTGTTATATACTCTATAAGCTTTACTATGTGAGAGTATCCTAAAATATTGCTTCATCACTCCTTGCATCAAATTTTCCAAGATTATCTTTTCCATTATTATGCACATAACATTTGCAGCCAAATGTTCTAAAATAGTGATATTTGGTTTCTTTCCAAAATAAAGTTCATAAGGAGTTTTTTAATGATAGGTCTCATCATGGCACGATTAATTATGTGACAAGCAGTATTAACAGCTTCAGCCCAAAAGTTCCTTGGAAGTTCACTAGCAATTAACATGGTTCTAGACATTTCCTCCAAAGTTCTATTTTTCCTTTCTACAACACCATTTTGTTGTGGTGTTCTAGGGGCAGAAAAATTATGATCTAGGCCATTATCTCTGCTTAAGTCATCAAATTTATAATTTCGAATTCTTCCATGATCTGATCTAATGTGCATTATTTTATGACCACTTAGTTTTGAACTCTTTTAGCAAAGACAAGGAACTCATCATAAGTTTCATCTTTACTAGTGAGAAAAATAACCCAAGTTACCTAGAGTAGTCATCTACAATTACAAGTACATACCTCTTTCCACTTCTGCTTTGAATTCTCATGGGTCCACATAAGTCCATATGAATTAATTTAATGGTTTAGTGGTACTTACAATCGTTTTAGATTTGAAAGAGGATCTTACTTGCTTACCTCGTGCACATGCATCACAAACTTGATCAATATGAAATTTTATGGATGGTAATCCTAAAACAAGATCTTTTGATCTAAGTTTCTCAAGTAATGAAAAGCTAGCATGTCCTAGACGCTTGTGCCAAGAGAAGTGAATCATCTTCAATAACACTAAGACAAGTTAAATTGATTTGAGGAACAAGGTCCAGATCCACAATGTATGTGTTCCCTTTCCTTGTTCCTTCCAAGATAACCTTCTTAGTTTTAATGTTGATGATCAAGCATTTTTCTTTATCAAATTTTACAGTATTTCCTTTGTCACAGAATTGAGAAATGCTTAATAGATTATGTTTTAGACCTTCAACTAAAAATACATTTTCAATGGAGTGTAAGTGGTGACTTACCACCTTACCCATGCAACTATGTTACCTTTCTTATTATCACAAATGTTACACTTCCACCTTCATAGGTTGTGAGTGAGAGAAACTTGTTTTGTCTCCTGTCATGTGCTTGGAACAACCACTATCGAGATACCATGTGTTGTTCCCCCTCACTCAAACCTGCAAAAATCAACTAAGTGTTAGTTGTAGGAACCCCATCTTTCGTGGGTTCCTGTTCTTGACTAGGATTTGTTTTGACAACCCATTTTTTTCTTACTTATTGTCACATTTTTGCCAATCATCTCAGTTTTTAGTTTACATTGATTTATGTAATGACCTACCTTGCCACAATACATACAAATTTCACTAGGTAGATCAACATATTTCTTTGTCTTGTTCCTTTTCTTGTAGTTTTCAAAACCAAGACCTTCCTTCTCTTTGGTCTGTGGTTTCTCAATCCACTTAGGAACTTTCATGATTTTGCCTCTGTTCCTTGCGACAACCAGTTCCTTTTTAAGATTACAGATCTGTTCCTTTAAAATATTTTTCTCTTTATTTCATTTTTCAATCTCAGATCTGTATCCTTTCAAAGGGTTGATCTTATATCAAAGGAACTCAGAACAGGGACAAATTCCTTCAAGTGTGAAATCTCTAAATTAATTAGATAATTTTCATTTTTCAAACTTTCATATATTCTTTGATTTTTAAGTTTTTATCAATAAAAAAAATCTTGTTTCAACTCTGTTCTCATTTTCTTAAGCCATTCTATGTGTTCCTTGCAAACCTTTAAGGCTTGTTCCGTTTGTTTACGTTTTTCACGTTCATCTCTACATTCAAGAATTGCATCATAAAGAAGATCATATATTTCAGCCTAGTTTTACCATCTAAGTCTGACTCAAGACCATGTTGACTTACCTCAACTTTTTCTTCATCTTCTTTTTCGTCAGTGTTTGCCATGAGGCAAAGGTTTGCTGTTTCTTCAGTTGGTTGTTCCTCTTCTTCTTCCGTCTCTGAATCTCCCCAAGCAGCTATCATAGCTTTGCGCACATTTGCCTTAGAGAAAGGTGCTTTTGATTCTTTGTTCCTTTCAGCAAAGCGTTCCTTGTTCCTTTCTTTGGTTTTGTCATTTTCCCAAAGAGGACATTCCTTGATGAAGTGATCTGTACTCCCACATTTATGACAAGCAGCTTTGTTAGAAAATTTCTTAGTTTTACCTTTGAAGTTTCCATTCTTCATGTTCCTGTACATCTTTCGAAATTTTCGAACCATGAGGGCTGCTTCTTCTTCTTCTCCGAATCTTCTTCATCATCTGCTTTGAGAGCAATTGATTTTGATTTGGAGCTTTCACCATATTCAGTATCAAGGTGAAGCTCATGAGTCATAAGTGACCCTGCCAGCTGTTCTAAGTTGAACTTAGTGAAGTCTTTTGTTTCTTGAAGAGCAGTGACTTTAGCCATCCATCTGTCCTTAGGAAGACTCCTAAGAACCTTTCGAACCTGTTCCTCAGATGAAATAAACTTTCCAAGAGAAGCCAACTCATTATAATGTTAGTAAAACGAGTAAACATGTCTCGGATGCTTTCTTTGATTTCATGCAGAACAGTTCATATTGATTCATAAGTAAATCAATTTTCGATCTTTTAACTTCATTAGTTCCTTCGTGGGTTACTTCTAGTAAATCCCATATTTGCTTTGCGGATTTGCATCCCATGATCCATTATGTTCTGGGGTCCAAGTCCACAATGCAAAGTTTAATAGCCATGGCATTTACTTCCATTTTTTCAAAATCAGATTTGTCATAATCAGAGAGGGGTTTAGAGTTACCTCATTTTTGTCATTTGTAGTTGTGACTTCGAAATCACCAACTTCAATGACTCTCCATACCTGATAGTTTTCAGCTTGATGAATATCTCCATGCGGTTCTTCCAATAGTTGTAGTACTTCCCATTGAACATAGGAGGCCTTTGAGTGGAATAACCTTCTTCAAGTTTCTCGGTGGTATTCATTGTTCCTTGGATCTTTTTCTCAATAGGGTTTCCTATCTTACGTGAGTTCTGCTCTGATACCAATTGTTATTTCCCTAGGAACACTACAAGAGGGGGGTGAATTGTAGGTGTAGAAATAAACGTAACTTTTTGCGGAAATTAAAACTTAAACGAATAAACAAGCTAAAGGAACACAAGGGATTTTTACGAGGAAAAATTTCTTGGGCCCAACAAGAAGAAACAACCTCGACCACTAGGGATTTTAAACTCAACTTTCACTAATTAGGCCAAACAACTTTGTTACAACCTAATTCTAACTCGAGCCACACCTTGAGTTCCTAAACTCAAGTTCCTGAGCCACTGTTCCCTTAACAGCAGTTCCTCTCAACTTCACTCGAAGTTTTCTCAACATACAAGCTTACTCAAAGCCTTCTCTTACAGAACTTCACTCAAAGTTCCCTTACCCCAAAAACCAAAATACAATTGATCGAAATAAGCTTAGTGGAATTAGAGTAAGAAGGCAAAGAACAAATGGCTATTATGAGAGAATGAAGGCACTGACACTTAATTAGTTAAACTCACTTAATTACTTAGTCAGACACAATTTGGAACTTATTAGACTTCATATTTATAGTGAATCATAAGAACGTGGGATTAAAATGAGTTCATGTTAAGTCCATTAACCCATGATGTTCCTTCCCTAAGGAACACGTTTCTCATCATGTCCCATGATCCCATGAATCTCATTGAACGTGGATATATTTTAGCCAACTCCTAAAGTATAGGAGTTCCTTGAGCTTTATCCGAAAATCAGTTTTATAAAAAGTTTTTATTTTAAAACTGAATTTTTAATCTTTAAGAAATATAATCTTTTAAACAAACTTTTAATAAAACCGGATATTATTTTCTTATTTTTCCGAAAAACAAAATCTTTTCTAAAAGATTTTCTATTTAAAACTGATTTTAGATTAAAAACTAATTTCCTATAATTTAGGCATGACTTACTCAATTGCATATTTTACCGTTATACTTTTGCACGCCTAAGTCTAGTTCCTTTTATTAACAAGTTCCTTTAACAATTGTTTAGTGCCACTTAGTTTGTTCCTTAGAAAGGAACAAATCTCATTCTCAAATAAACTGCCACTGTTCCTTACCATTCTTATTTTGTTCCTTTACATGGAACTAGAAAATAAAACGCCTAGCTTTTATTCTTCTTGATCCAATGCTTGCTCCAGTATCAACTTATAGAAACTTCTTTACTTAGCCTTTGAAATCCTCTCTTGACTTCTTCCTTGACTTCGTATTCTCCTAGTTCCTTTCATTGATACCTTAAAACACTTAAATAACTCATTAGTTCCCTACTTAGTTTGCATCTTTGTTTCTTTGTCATCATCAAAACTAGGGTTCAACACTTCCTTTCCTTGGTTGGCTGCTCAACATCTGGTATCTGAACATGATGTTGTTGTGTGTCTTTTTCTTTTGGTTTTGTTATTTTGTTGTTGATTTTGAGGCTCCTTCCTTTGAGCAAACCAAGTAGAATTCCTATATAGAATTATCAATTCTCCTCCTCCTTAGAGTTTGTTTCCTAATACTAAATCCTAATGCTCTTGAGTGGGATTGATACAAGTTGTAACCATCTTTGTGATCTGTAACATGTCTCCCTATTAAACTACTACTGATATTCTCGCCATTGATGTACTTGAGATATTCATGTTCAGCTGTTGAGTTCATTGACAAAAAATAAGGACACTAACTGAAAGAACAGAAGCACTAACTGAAAATAAACAAGTGTAGCTGAAAATAATTGTAATAGTATCAAATGAAATAATTTAAAGACCAACTAAAAAGAAAATAAGTCTAACTGAAAAATAAAGAAGTCTAACTGAGAAATAAATAAGTCTAACTGAAACTATATAAGTCTAACTGAAAACTAAATAAGTCTAACTGAAGAGTAAATAAGTCTAACTGAAAACTAAATAAGTCTAACTGAGAAATAAAGAAGTCTAACCTAGAAATAAATAAGTCTAACTGAAGAGTAAATAATTCTAACTGAAAACTAAATAAGTCTAACTGAAAACTAAATAAGTCTAACTGAAAACTAAATAAGTGTAACTGAAAAGTAAATTAGTCTAACTGAAAACTAAATAAGTTTAACTGAATAATAAATAAGTCTAACTGAATAATAAATAAGTCTAACTGAAAAAGAAGTTAATGAGTGAAAATAGACTTTTGTTGCAATGTAAATGCTAATTTTACACATACTAACTGATACAATCGGAATTCTAAATGAAAATGAGTAAATGCAATTGAAAATTAATTTTAGACATACACCTATTTCTTTGTCTTCTTTTCCAGCTGATTCTTCATGTAATTTCTTTCTTTTTTTTTCTGATGTGAAATCTGTGTTACGTTTTTCATTGCTTAGATCAATTTGTAATGTGAGATCTGTGTCACCTTTCTCATTGCTTAGTTCAATTTGTAATGAACTTCGATTTGTGATTCGAATCTTCGGTTGACATTCTTGGTTGAACTAGATTTGAGAAGTGGAATGTTAAATGAGATTTAATTGCATGGAGAAAGTGGATCTGTACGATATTTTGCCGTTGTTTTTGTATTTGAACAATGGCGGATGAAGCGGATGAAGCTGTTGTTTTTGTTATTGTTTTTTAATTTTTTTCGGTCTTTATTAACGCGCGCGCGCGTGCCTCGTCCGATGACAATGTTGTGTCGGACTCGTCCGACACAATACGTTCTCATTTTCAAAACCGACCTCATAAAATTTTAATATGCAGATGCTAATGACGTGGCAAAGACCGTTACATTTTTTTCCTTTTTTTTATTTCATTCCCATCTTCCCTTTTAAACACCATTTCACCATTTTCTTCTCCCTTCTGCCCTAATCAATCACGCATTTTGCTCTCTCTCTAACACCATTTCAACATTCCTTTTATTCCTTTCTCTCTCTCTCTCTAATGGCGGGTGGTCATTATACAACAATAAGTGGAGGTTCAAGGGGTTCATCGTCAGACGCGAAATCAAAGATGAAGTGCTTCCATGCCATTGAAGCAACTGTGAATACATGTAAGAAAAATTGTTTTAAATAAGTCAACATTTGCGCGGTATTTTCATTTTAAGTCTACCTTTTGATTATATATCCCTGATTGTGTTAGGCTTGTAGGGTCCCGTCGCCCAACAACCCCACTGAAACCCACCATCTTGAGGTTTGTAGGGGGGAGGTCACACGAACCCATCACTAACCTCGCTTGGTGAAGGTGGTAGAGGAGAAATAGGAGAGAGGGGGTAGGGGAGGTGTTCGCTGGGGGTGGAGGAGGTGTTCGCCAGGGGTAGGGAAGGTCACAGGAAGAGGGTGGTGCAGGAGGGGAGTTTGCAGGGTGTGGGGCGGGGGAGGGGGTGTTTGAAGGGACGGGGGAGAGGGTGAGGAAAGGGTGTTTGTAGGGGTGGGTGGGTTTTCAATTTTGGGTGGGTTAATGGGTGGGTCAATAGGTTTGTTTAAAGTCAAATTTTTTTATTTACTAATTTATTAGGTTATCGGTCATTTAGCCTAATTAAAGATAATCAAAAGTTGACTTGACTAGGAATAATCAAAAGTTAGACTTGAAATTGGAAGACGACGCAAATGTTGACTTATTTAACACAATTTTTCCTCTGAGTTATTTTTAATATTTATCTTTTGCGAATGAATTTTGAGCCGAAAGAACAAAAATAATGAGTTGGTTTGACTGGATCAAATAGTATCAACAGTAGTGAGTGTCTCAGTTTTTTTTTGGTGGATGTTATATATATATATATATGTATATATATGTATATATATGTATATATATATATGTATATATATGTATATATATATGTATATATATGTTATATAATGTATATATATGTATATATATGTATATATATTATATATGTATATATATGTATATATATATATATATATGTATGTATATATATATATATATGTATGTATATATATAATATATATATATATATGTATTATATATATATGTATATAATATATATGATATATTATATATATATATATGTAATTATATAGTATATTATATATATATATGTATATATATATATATATATGTATATATATATAATATATGTATATATGATAATATGTATATATAGTTATTATATATAAATATATATGTATATATCTATAAATATATATGTATATATGTATAGTATATATATATATATATATATATATATATTATATATATATATATATTATATATATATATATATATATATATATATATATATATATATATATATATATATATATATATATATATATATATACAAAAAAGGTCAATATATTTTATACATTTGATATTTTGATTGAAGTTTTTGATGCATATACCATTTTTAGCTTGTTTAGAATGTCAAGTTGAAATGAGAAAGGGTTCTTAAATAATTCTTTTTCTTTTGTAATTTTTTTTTCATTCCATGGATTAGATCATTAAGGTAATTTAGTATTTTCAAAGGGGGACACCATCTTCCTCCCCCTTCCCTTATATAATAGACTTTTCATGAGTAAAATTTAGCATATATTTTAGTCTTTAATCTTTATTAATATATTAAAGTGTGCCTGACAATGCATAAACACTACGTGTCACCTTTCTTACTCCACTAAAATTGTCTAAAGTATACATATGTCATGTCAACTAACAAAATGAAATTGGCTTGCAACAAGATTCAAACTCGTGACATCTTGTTATTATACATAACAAAATTACCATCTCAACCAACTTTTAATAATGTTTTAAATGGCCACATTATTATATTTGTACCTTTTAAATGTTGAATTTTCTTTATTATATTTTAATACAAATGAAAACAAATACATATCAAGTTCGGAATAAAAAAATACCCACCCGGAGCAACACTCGGACCTAAATACTAGTTTGCTATTATAAAGAGTGCTAACATAATCCTTGAACGGGCTTACGTGACACTATACTAGTAATAAATTTCTTAATTAGGAAGGGGGAAACACAAAGAGGATAGAATCTTCTTACTTGCGCTTGCAACCAAAACGAGGGGAACATAGCCTGAAACATTTATACCAGCGGCAATCAAACCTTGGTTCTCTGGAGACAAACTTCTGATTTGATTCGATGTGACATGGGCAATGGCTTCTGCTTGCTAAATCCTTAGTGTTCTATTCCTTGCGTACCTAGATGCTTTCATTTTTGCTGATGTTATCGGAGTCCTTAATGAAACATGATTTTTTTTTTTAACTCGCAATTAAATTTTTTGCATAACATAATATATGTTGGATCGCTTCATTAGCTGGAACTTCTTCATGCTACTCTATATTATCTTGTTCAAATATTGAATGATTCATGGAGCTTAGCTTTTGGGTGATATTCTCCATTGAAGTCACCCCTCTAGAGACCTTTGCTTCCCTCAAATCTTGTTTGTGGGACCTCCTTTTGGATACGCTTTTTTATTTTGAGGTACAGATTAACATCGACCTCGAATGAGATTGATAGAAATGCAACACTTTTCCTTGTTGCAATATCTTCACATCTTCCCTGAAGATGTTAATAATTGGGAAGATTTATTTCTATTAACATAAGCAACTTGAGTGGAAGGGGTAGTGTAACAGCCCGAATTCTCCCGACCAGCTTACAAAGGATTAAGTACAGCGAAAGAGACGCTAGTCGAGATAACCCGGACTATTACCATCACACTCACCGAACTACATCAGAGAGGGTGAAACTCAATTCCCAATTCTATTCAAATTAATTAACTATGACAACAACGTCCTGATTCTCAGACTTTATTCTCATAAATTTCTACAGAAAATCCAGCAGCGTTTCCTTTGAAAATAGGACAACTCTAAAGCGAGAAATAGTTTAAACCTGTTACAATTTCAATAAATAAAATATTTTCAAATCCCAAAACTCAACAAATTATACTTAGAACCCAAATATATATATCATAATAAAAACAACTTCTTCGAATTAAATTAATAAACGCATTGCAAATACCACAATTAAAAATTCATACTCCAACTCAAATAAAACAAGAATTTTCGAAACATAATTAACTTAATGATTATAATTAGCATTTAATAAATGCTTTTAAAAATAGAGCTATTACAGGTAGCTTCTCTCTTGGGCAGCGTCAGCATCACATGGTTTGGTCCGTTTCAAAGTATCAACTATTACATGGTCAGCTTTCTTACATACCTCTTGGAACTAAGCACCTATTTCATTTACAATAGGGTAGAAGGGATCTTAGGGTGGAGGTAAACCGGAGCCAATGCCAATCGGAACCATAGAGTTAATCTCCATGACATCTCTATTATCCCTCCGATTTGCCCGATCCTTAATCTCACATACACTCTCAAATGATTTGAGATCTACCTCAGTTCGAACAACCAAATCTACTTTCTGATTTCCCAACTCAATCTTTGATATTTGATTTTCAAAAGATCCCTTGACTTGGTTTTCCGCATTCCCATAACTAATGCTCTTATTGTACTTTGCCTCTACAACTCTTAGGGGGTGTTTGTTTAGGGGGATTAGGGGGTGGGAATGGGATATTATATCCCCATGGGTAGATATCACATATTTGTTTGAGGGGATATCTAAATTCCCATATGAAGGGGAATGAGATTAAACCCCCCGTATCCCACCAAAATAAGACATGGGGGGCAGGTATGAGGGAGGGGGATTATTTCTGGTTATGTTAAAAGACGAATTTACCCTTCATTAAAAAACTTCATCATATGCTTGCTCTTCTTTTGCTTATCCTTCATTAAAAAGGGTAAATTTGTAATTTAGCAATATATTCCCTACTTAAGTACTATACCAAACATGAGATAATAATATTCCCAACATAATCCCACTAACATACCAAACAAGGGATTGGGATATATTTAATGAATTCCCACCTTCTAACTCTCATTCCCAATCCCATCCTCTAATCCCCAAACTCCCAATCCTTCATACCAAATGCCCCGTTAGCTCCTAGAATAGAACATTTTTCAGGCTTGCTAATTCCTTGATTATCTCTTTGTTTTTCTGCTCAACATACGAGTTTTTCCAGATCTTTATAAGCCTTTTCCAATTTTTCATACTTTATTATAGCTATCTCTATCCTAAACAATGCCTTTAGGGGGTGTTTGTTTAGGGGGATTAGGAGGTGGGAATGGGATATTATATCCCTATGGGTAGATATCCTATGTTTGTTTGAGGGGGATATCTAAATTCCCATGGGAAGGGAATGGGATTAAACCCCCCTTATCCCACCAAAATAAGACATGGGAGGGTGCAGGTATTAGGGAGGGGAAATATTTCTGGTTATGTTAAATGACAAATTTATCCTTCATTAAAATATACTTCACCAATACTGCTTGCTCTTCTTTTGCTATCCTTCATTAAAATGGGTAAATTTGTAATTTAGCAATATATTCCCTACTTAAGTACCTCATACCAAATGGGATAATAATTTTCAACATAATCCCACTAACATACCAAACAAGGATTGTGATATATTTAATGAATTCCCACTATCTAACTCCCATTTCCAATCTCATCCTTTAATCCCCAAACTCCCAATCCCTCATACCAAACGCCCCGTTACATCTCTTTTATCAATCCCCGAAACCATTGAGCAAACAGTGATGGCTTTGTCTAGATCAATTAATTTTATGGCACAAGCAACAAGATTTAAATGAAGAAAGGTATCTAACTCTTTTAATTGATAATTTCCATCACAATCTAAGATGTCTTCACAAATGGCAGGAATCACAATACACAAAGGATTTGATGGCTTTCTTATTCTTATCAAAAGCAAGACTATATTTTTTTTTGAGTAGAAAGCAAGACTAGAATCTTTTAACTCAAAAAAGAATTTCATTCTCCCTTAGTAAAGAAGCACTAGCATTTCTATTAATGTTTTTTGTTTTTCTCAATTAGTTATTCATTAGTGTTATAAAAAATTTGATTCGAAAATACATTTATAATTATTGTAACTTTTTACTATATTTTTCTTAAATCAATGTTTCATTAGTTTTATTAGTTATTTGTTCATCATTATTCAAATTTATTACCGAGAGAAAGAAATATACATTAGAAAAAAGTCTCTGCTCAAGTAAGGTGAAAGAATTTATGTATCAGGTTCAATTGTCGAAAAGAGTTTGATTTATATAATAGAGATTACCGAAGAATAATCAACATTTAGGTTTTAAAATATTATGAATATAATTATTAATATGAAATTCAAGTTTAAATTTTTTTTCTAATCGTGTTAATCAATTTATATTATCAATTTCATTTTCGAATAAATTTTTTTTCACACGTAGGTAATAAGAGGAAATCATTCACCTTAAAATTATTTAATCGAAATTTCAAATTCAATTCTATTATATATTAACTTGTTCAATATATATGACACGTAGGAAGAAGCAAAGATCTATATGACAATTTAATTTCATTAAGGATATATTAGACTTTTAATGAGATGACACCATATTCCTCCCCTATTCACTTATATAATAGAGATAAGGAAATACCTCATGTGGAAACCTAATTAACTTCAAAGTCCTCCACATCTTTATCTTATACATCTTAATTATCGAAGTGATGTACTAAAATAGAGGAAGCTAAGACTATAATCATCCCCTAAACCCTCCAATCAAACCACAATTAAAGACTTAAGAATTGAATAATACCCAACTTAACAATAAAACTTCCCTTTCGCTATTTACTTTCCATATTTACTAAAAATTGCGCGTATTTTTTCCTTGAAATTCCCCTCATACCCCTCCCCTTTCACCTCTCTTTCTCTCTCATCTCTCATCCAACTTCACCTCCACCTCACTCCATCCCCCATACCTCCACCACCAGTGTACCACCACCGACAGACCACCACCACTGGCGGACCACCTTTACCGATGGACAACCACCACCGTTAGAGTCACACTCGCGCACCACCACCACCGCAGACCACCACCACTGTGAACCACCACCACCAGAGCACCACCTCACCGTCGCGGACAACCACCAACGAAATGTGATTAGTCTTTTAAAAAAAATGCTACCACAAAGGCAAGGTACCAATTTTGTTTTTCGTTTCCTCCATGGAGGTAATGAAATTTTGCTTCGTTTCCTCCATGGAGGGAACGAAAATTTGTTTTGTTTCCTCCATGGAGGGAACAAAATTTTGTTTCGTTTCCTCCATGGAGGAAACGAAAATCCATTTCACGGTAATTTATGCAAGGGGAATCTAAGAGGGATAGTAAAAGTTTTTTGTTTATTTAGATAAATGTTGTATGGGAAAAGATTATTTTAGGAGAGAGAATGGAGAATAATTGGTGAAAGAGCATTAATTATAATATTTTGGTTGAATAAACAAAGGAAAAAACAAAATTCAAGAAGCAAATAAAATGATGGGACACGATTTTTCTAGACAAATTACGAAAAAAAATATGGAACTAAATATGAAAATGGGAACTATATTTTGGGACACTCAAAACGGAAATGGAAACTATATTTTGGGACAGAGGGAGTATTTTCTCTTGAATCAGATACCTTTGTCTCATAGTAGTATTAATTGTAACAGTTTGACTTCGAGTTTTTATTTGTCTCAATTTGACCGTAATTTTTAACTAGTATACTGAATACGGGTCTTTTCTCTTCGGCATAAAACAACGGAACTGAACTGAATTATAACTAATAGTTGTGATAATAATATAATATAATATTATTTAATTAATAATAACTTCATAATAACGATTTATTAATAATAAGTTATTAAATAAAATAATAATAAATTATTTTAATAAATTGTTAAATAATAATATAAAAAAAATTGACAAGAAGAAGATGAAGAATTAACCGATTATAAAAACTAGTTAATGTTCGATAATATTATTATTTTTCCTAGTAATTCAACTATCAGAACATGTATTTTTTTCATTTCAACAATGAGAAGTATTATTGTTGTTACTATTAATAGTATTAGTGTTGTTATCTATTAAAAAGTTTGTACTTTGAACAATGACAAATATTATTGAAATTTGTACTTCTTAGGTTTATCATTTCAATATAATTAGCCGAATCATATAATTAGCTGCAAAATAAAAATTAGCAATATTAAAATTTAATAAAAATAATATTAAAAGCAATAGTAGTAATAATAATAATAATAATAATAATAATAATAATAATAATAATAATAATAATAATAATAATAATAATAATAATAATAATAATAATAATAATAATAATAATAATAATTGTAATCATGATATTAATATTTATATTATTAATAGTAATAGTAGTAATAATAATAATGATAATAATAGTTTTTATGATTGTTTTATTATCAGAGAATTAAACGACTGAACTAAAATGAACTGAACTGATTGCAACTGAACTGAACTGAAAATAAGATGGGGAGAACAGACCTTACCTGTTCAAATATAAAACGTAACACCCTAGGTGTGTAAGAGCCCGTTAGTAGATATTGTACTCTTTGGACCATAGCCCACAAGGATTTGCTTTGGTGAAGAATCGAAGTCTTACCCAAAAGGTCTCTACTAGGTTGATGTATACGTACCACATCGGAAGTTGAGGAGAACGAATTCTTCTCCACAAGAGGTGGACACCTTAACCTAGTAGATACCTTTTGGGTAGGACTCTGATTCTGCACCAAAGAAAAATTTAACATATCGGTTTTTTGATCATTTTTATTAATGGACAGTTAGAAATATCAATGATCAAAGTGGTACATTAGTATGTGCCACTCAAAATGATTTGATTAATATGGGACGGGGGAGTAAGATTAGTATGTCCTCCTTTCTTTATAATTGTAATGTTTTGACTTTTACATTATAGACTTAGTTTTATTATATTTTAATATATCATGTATAAATAAATGCAGGGACGGGGCAAATATAATGGGGGTCGTATACACTCTTTTAAAATTGGGCCCTTCATATGTAGTTCATAAAAAATATAAGATTCTCAATTCAAAAAAAATACTTTTATATTGAAAATAATCTCTGATTACATCATAAAAAATATTTTAAACACATATACTTAGAAGTATTGCTCTTTTTGCATATTTAAAAGCAAAATCACCAACAACATATTGTACACCAATATTCTCCAGAATATCACTCTCAATTGCGATCATAGAAAGTTAAACTCACCCATCTCTTGAACTTGTCCGGCAATGTTTATTCAATTCAAGTTTAAGAGTAAATATATTGGGAAATTGCAAAAGAAAAGATATGGGAGGATGGGTAGAAATTATCAAATTAATGAGAGAGAGTTGGATAAAAGAGTAGTCATTAATTGGGAAATTGAGAATATGAAGCTAGATTCATCATGGGTAAAAGAATCTACGCATGGTATTATGGTATTTAATGTGATGAGTCATATGGGGACTTTCCCAAAGTTTTGACACAACAAAAAATAAATAATTTTTGCTCCTACCCACAATTGAACCCGCATGAGAATCTTTTAGTAAATCTGGGTGTACCATGCTCATGGTACACCCAAGGCTATTTTCGCCAATTGAGCAAAATGGACAAATGAGCAAATGAGCAAAATGAGCAAATGATCAAATCAGCAAATAAGCAAATGAGTAAAATGAGCAGATGAGCAAGCATTTCTACTCATTTAAGAAAATGAGCAAACTTGAATGAGCACAAATACTCATTTAAGAAAATGAGCAAACTTGAATGAGCACAAATTATGTAAATGAGCATTGCTCCACACCACCACCACCATGAACAAACTACTTTCTCTCTCCTCAACAACTAGCATTATAATAACATGCAAATCAAATTATCAATATAGGACGAAAAGAGAGAAAATTAAAATCTCATATTCATCAAATCCTATAACTTGCAACCTGTGAAACAATTTCGAATCATTTTGATTTCGAAATTTCAGATCTGGAAGTTCTAATTTCATGATTCCGGCGAGAAAGAAGAGCGAGAAATAAAACCGTCATCGTTTTCGCCGGAAGAAGACGACGCCTTATCGACGGAAATGAGCAGCAACAAAAGTAGCGGCAGCATCTATCACCGGAAAAAATGGCAGCGAAGCACATAGAAGAAGAGAATACACAGAAGAGGAAGAGGAGAGAGAGTACTCAGAATTACGAACGTGCCCCTGAAATCTCAATTAATCACGAAAATGCCCCTGGGTGTACCATGCTCATGGTACACCCGGGTGTACCATGAGTGGACTCAACCCGCATCCTCTTCTCACTCCCTTACCATTTTACCACTAATCCAAATTTTTTTCTTTTGTTTTCTTTCAAACATTTGATATAAATAAATATTGGGACCCCTGAATTTTGAGGCCTTATTCCGTAGCCCATATTACATGGGGCAAGAACCGCCCCTGAATAAATGTTATCATGTAGGGTCCGTCTAATTCAACTTATTTTATCTTATTCGAACTTATCTTATTTTATATATTTTTTGAAATAAGTGAAGATAAGTTGAACAATTATCTTATTTTATCTTATCTTATCTTGTCTTATATTTTTTTTTTCTGAAATAAGTCAAAATAAGTTGAACAGAATAGGCGTAATGTTCTTTGGAGTATTTATAATGTATATCAGTATATGGTCAAAAAATTAATTTACATAATTTTTACTAATTAAATAGTAAAGATAATAATGGTCAAAGTTATGTCTTGACAAATCTATTAAAAGGTGTTCCTAAACAAGGAAAGGTGTCATGTGGCATTTTCCTAAGAGAGTTTTACTTCATGTAATCCATTTACAATAAAATAAATTAGAAATTACATAGTATAAGTTTTGATCCCGTGACCTCAAGTCCATATACTAAAGTTTTAACCATTAGACCAAGTGGTATTTAGTGTTATCATTTTAAAGTATAACATTAATAAATGAAAATTTTCATTACACGGGGCATAATCCGGATCTAATAATTAGTGTGAAATTAAAATGTGCACTTGTAAAAGAATTGAGGAAGTACGTAGAAATCACAAATATCATTGCATAAATGTTGCTCATTAATAATAGTGTTATGTTGATTTTTTTGGAGGAAAGTGTTATGTTGATTTTCATATATGGTCTTTTAATGTAAGTGCTATATTTATGATCAAATATACTACTTTTTCTTTTGTTAATTATACCATCGATAATTGGTATGCACAAAAAAATTTTATATTAGATATAAAACGGACATTTCCTATCGAAGAAGTAGCAGTGTCAAAGTAGGTCAATGGGTGGGTTTCGATTGATCCAACCCGGGTCAGAATAGTTTGGGTCGAAATAATCTGGGTGAGAGTGTGCCATGGGTCGAAACTGGGTGGTTTGGGTGGACTTGGGCTGGGTTCAACTGGGTTAGAGGACTCTTGGAACTGGGTCAGTAAGGGTTGGGTCGGCCGGTGTCTGGGTTGGGTGAATTTGGTCGGAATGGAATAAGGTGAAGTCGGTCCACATCGGATTTCAGAATAACTTGGGTAAAAATAATCCGCTTTCGTAATAATTTGGGTCGGGAGAAATCGATTTTCGCAATGACTTGGGTTGAAAGAAATCGGCTTTCGAAATTACTTGGATCGGAAGAAACCGAATTTCAGAATTACTTGGGTCGGACGGATCGACTTTCGAAATGACTTAGGTAGGAAGAAATCAGTATTGGAATGACTTGCAGTAGTGAAAAAACCCCACCTGATGCGCTCAAAACTGGCCTTTCAGATGCGGTTTTGGTCCGCATCAGGTGGGCTAGCAGCAGGTGTCTAATAAATTCTGATGTGGTCCAAAACCGCATCAGAAAATCATAATCTGATGCGGTTCATGGGAAAACCGCATCAGATTAGCTCATAATCTGATGCAATTTTCCCCATGAACCGCATCAGATTGTCAAACATTTTGCCGAAAAAAAGTTGCAGACCTGCCACCTGCAGGTCTGCAGCCTTTTTCATATCACAACACTCACCTTTCACGCTCAGTTTCATACCCAGCAAATAATAACAATATATATAATGAAAAACAAATTTGTATAAAAAATCTTTTATACATATATATACCATAACAATTATATATACCTCTAAAAATATATACACAATTCCAATTTAACAATGAAAATAAACAAAAATTAGAAAAAAAAAGAAAAAAAAATGACAGTAAAATGAACAAAAATTGAAAATGACAGTAACAACCAAAAATAGATCTAACTAAAAAATATAAATTACAGAAAATGAACGAAAATTGAAAAATAATGAACGAAAATTGAAAAAGATGAACGAAAATTGAAAAAAATAACTTAATCTAACTAAAATTATAAATTACAGAAAATGAACGAAAATTGAAAAAAAAAACGAACTAAATCCAACTAAAAACATAAATTACAGAAAATGAACGAAAATATAAAAAAAAGGGAAAAAAAACGAAAAGAAAATTATAAAACAAAAAAATCTAACTAGATAAGGAATCCGTCGAAGGCTGAAGGCTCCGGCGAGTTCGTGAAGCCGAGAGGTGGAAGAACAACTGGTGAAGACAAGAGATGGAAGAACAACAGCGAGTTCGTGAACGACGACGCTTGATAGCTCCGAGATGGAAGAACGACGACGGCGAGAAGCTCCGAGACTCTTGATATAAATTACCGTCGAAGGAGGAAAGCTCCGAGAGAGGAGGAAGGAAGGTTAGAGGAGAGAGAGAGGGATGAGAGGTAGTTAGGGTTATGGGTCAAAGGAGAGAGAGAGAGAGATAGAGAGAGATGAGAGGCAGTTAGAGAGGAAACGCGTTGGGAGGAGGCTTAAATCAGCGAGCTAACCCTTTATTGAGCTGGGCCTTTATTGTGCTGCGCCAAATTGAAAAAATCACACAAATCTGATGCGGACCACCAAACCGCATAAGATTTTAAAAAAACCGCATCGGTTTTTTAATCTGATGCGGTTTTTTTAGGACCGCCTCAGATTTTTTTGGCCAAATTTCCCTCCCATATTTTGGTTGATTTTCGGATGCAGTTTTACAAAAATTGCATCTGATACTAAGTGACATATAAGGTTTTTTCCACTAGTGTTGGGAAGGAATAAATCGGCTCTCAGAAGGATTTGGGTCAGCTCAAGCCTTAAACCAACGTTGTATTGACTTGGGTCGGAATAAAATCGGCTCTCGAAACAAGGCGACATCTGGTGCGATTGGGTCGGAGGAAGTAGTTTATTCTAACATATAGGGAGGTTTGTGATATTTTGGTATTGAGTAGTAAGTCGTGAGTTAGTAAGTACAAAAATACTAAAATACAAATAGTAAATAACAAATAACTGATAATGTGATAACATGTTTCGATATTCGCAACTTTACATATTGCCATATTTAAAATTTATGAAGTTTATAACAACAAGTTATTTAAAATTAATACTACTTGAATTTCAAAAAATTTAAATTTATATTAATTTCTAACAATAAGACAATAGAAATATTTTTTAAAGTTAATTTAGAAATTAGAAATTTAGAATTCTCAAATGAAAATAGTATGAAACTTAGAGGCTAATGATTTGAGAAAGATGAAAATTTAACCATTGATCAAAATAATAATGTAAAAACTATTTACGTATTTGGTCAAACTTAATGCTCATTGGTCTAAATATGATAGTGACATTTTCAGAAAATAATGTTTCTGACATCGTCCTATAATATTACTCCCTCCGTCTCATAATATAGTGCCTACTTCATTTTTGGTGAATCAAACTTTAAAATCTTTGACAGAATATTCTCATTCGTATATATAAAAAAACATATGCATGTGGGATCTTGTTATATTCATCTCAATATGTAATTTCATAAAATCAACTTTTTAGATTTTTTATTAATACGAAATTGAAGATATTAGAGATAAAAGTTATGTCTTGGAGACCGTGTAAAAAAGAAATAAGCACTATATTATGGGACGGAGGGAGTATTATAATTTCTTTCGTTTCCGCTTTAAAATTTTGGGGTGTTACAAATTGGTGGGTTTGGTTGGGTCATTGGCAAGTGAAGTTGGACGCGTGTTAGTTTTGGCTCGGAAACAGGTTGGGTCTGGGTTGTTGTTCATGGGTCCAACTGGGCAAGGGTCCAACCTGAATCGACCTAGTTCGATTTGGGTTTCCAATTCCACGTGTCCAACTTGGCACGGGTAGACGTTGGGTCGAAACGGGTCGGCTTTTCAACCGTCCACTCTCGGCTCGAAACAGGTTGGATCTGGGTCGAATGCAGGTTCACTCGTGGATCGACCCAATTTTTGACACCTCTAGAAAAAAGTGAGCAAGGATTCAATGGTTGATAGTTTTCTAGAAGTATTTCTATTTTTGACATCATCATTCTAGAACATTAAGCTCATTCAATGGAAATTTTCCGACAAACTTTTATCAATATATAGTTATACTTCCTTTGTCATTGATTAATTTATAAATTATTTGAATATTTGGTTTAATTTTAATATAATTTTAGACAACTTAAAGCTTATATTCTCATAACAAGTTCATTGCATCTCATTCCAATCCAACACTATCCCCAGATATCTCACACACCTAATAGTCCCTTCTGTTTTCTTTCCTTATTCCCTGTAAATCTCGAACTACAACATGCAATTTTTTTTTAAATAATCCGACAATCTTATCGAATTGATTAAACTAGCCACTAAATGAATTAAAGAATTGATTGAACTAATCACTAAAATAAATTAAACTAATCACTAAATAGATTTTAAATTAATTCGTGTATTCAGAAATGTGATCCATTCTCTTTTTAATATTGGGATCACACTGTAGCCTAAGGCTCCGTTTGGTAGGGCGTAAAACATTTTCAGTGTAAAATGATTTTCATGGAAAACAATTTACAATGGAAAACACAATTCTAAAATTAGTTTTCCGTTGTCTGGTTTCATGTAAGGAAAATGATGAAATGAAAGGGAAAGTAAGGAGGTAGTGAGAAAAGTGGGCAAGAGAGATAAGAAAAACAGTTTTCCCTTCATTTTGAAAGGAAAATGGTTTTCCATCATTGGGAGAGTAATTTTACCCCAAGGGAAAATGGTTTTATACTTTTTTGCCAACCAAACAATGTAAAACTAACAATAAAGGAAAACAGTTTTCCGAGAAAACGTTTTACGCCCTACCAAACGGAGCCTAAATCAAAATTAGAAGTAGGCGAACTCTAAGTCCAGTTGTTTGTTTTAAAAGGTCATAAACTCATAACCTTTGATTGTCTGGTAACGGTTTCAACTTTAGAGAGTTTCTTTCCGTAACATTTTTTAACAAGCTAATTTTGTTAATTATATAAGACATAATACACTTTCATAGTTTTTTTTTTGGGAAAGGACACCTTCATAGGTTTAAGCTAATTGTATCAAACAGCTTTCATACTATCATTGCTTTAGAGACTTTATAAGATTTAGCTATAAAATACTCCTTCCGTCCTAATATAGTTTCTGATTATATTTGCACAATATCTAAAATGTACCTTTGATATAATATATTTTCTATTTCGTATTAGTAAAAATAAAGTATAAAAAGTTGATATTAGGAATGCAAATATTGAGGTGAATTTAACAAGACTGCACATGAATATTTTTTTTTTATACATTAATGAGAATATTTGATCAATTTTAAAGTTTGACTCCCGAAATAAAAACATAACTTATATTTTGGAACTGAGGGAGTAATTTTTTTTTGCGGTCCCCTTTCGAGAAACCCATGGTAAGATGAGTTTCCTCTGTGCTGCTCTCGCAGAGGGTCACTCACCCAGAGGCCCAACAATATAATTCCTTATTCTATTTGCACATTCTCGAAGATGTACCTTTGAATTACGATATCTTTTATTTCGTAGTAATAAAACGTATAAAAAGTTGATATTATAAAAGTAGATATTGAGGCGAATCTAATAAGACCGCACATGAATATGTTTTTTGTATGCATTAATGAGAATATTTGATCAATTTTAAAGTTTCACTCCCAAAAATATAAACATAAATTATATTTTGGGACGGAGGGAGTAATATTTTTTTAAGGCCCCCTTTCGGTAACCCGATGATAAAATGAATTTCCTTTCGGTTGTCCTCGCATAGGGTCACTCACCCACAGGCCCAACAAGCCCCAACCTCCTCCCACCCACAACAATATTAAAATTTTTGCTTCCACCAAGATTTGAAATTTAGTCTCCCATATGAGAGATAAGAAGCCATATCATTGGACCCAAGGGTCCTTGTTAAGAGGGAATAATTATAAGTAGGGATATAAAGGATTTTTTGTCCCAAATTGCCTTTAACTTTCAAGTTTTTGCGAGAAACTACATTGTAAAATTTTTGTTGTCCCAAACTACCTTAATTTTATCATTTTGTTGTTGACAACTACCCTATGCCGGTTTCCGGTGTTGACTCTTTTTTTTCCAGTTTTTTTTTTAATGTCACGTCACATAACTTGATCTCTTCAAATCCCTTTTTCATTTCCCCCATCCTATTTTCCCATTTTTGTGTGCGCGCTCTCTCATATCTATGTCGACACTTTGTACCACTAATCCACCATTGAATTCCTCTTTTACTTAAACTAAGATTGAAACGATCACCTTCTTATTCATCCTCGCAGTCTTCTCGAATCTCAAGCAATTTCCACAAAGGTAATTGTGTTTTCTTCCACAATTTTGAACTGAAAGAAAAAGAAGTCAATGCCAAAAACTGGCATTAGCTAACTAGCAACTGTAGGACTATAGATGCTCAATGCAAAAAACGAGTATCATATACTCAAACATCTAACCCAGGATCTTTGCATAAGTTAACATGAATATAATAAGAGTCTAGAATTATACCTCTTGATGCGTTAATTCCTCTTACACCACAAGCCTTCTAGTGGAGATCCGTTAGAACGTCAAACCTCGTTCCTCTAGTGTTGGTCCACAAACAACACTTGGATTACCACATATGCTAGTACGGAAGGGAGGAAAAACCCTCTTGCTTTTGTGGTGTATAGTGGTCAAATGGGGGGGGCGGGAGGAAGAGCAAGGAAAAAACCTGATTTTTTTTCTCTCAAGATGATGTAATGTGTTGTATTCACTTTGTAACCCCCATATCCATATATAAGGTGGTTACAAAGAGATGCTTCATGAGTCTTTATTTGATAATGTCACACACATTATTAGCCTAATAAACTCATGAGTTACATCTTACTCCACCCATCTAAAACCATCCAACCCATTTCACAAATGGGTTTGGGTGATATCCAAGGGTTGTCACATTGTGTGACCTTATAGGACCCAATATATATTAGGAGTTGACCCTATTATAATAGCCAATATACCGCAATTAGTTTCTAGCAAAACGTTGCGGTCACCTAATATTTTTGAATATATTATCTCCATAATTTGTCCATATACATTTAGTTTGTTACACTTGATCGAGGAAAAAATCCTTCAATCTCCCACTTGTCTAAGAACAAGTGTGTAACCTTCAAACTCCTTAAATCGCTTAATGCCTAACTTGATGACATGGTAACTTTGTATGTACACCATACCAATATATAAGTTGTTTCTTGAAATCCGAGTTCGAACTGTCGAAACAAATGATTAACTTCTTAATCTATTTGAGCACGATCATGCATTTTCAGTTCTCGCTCTTCAAGAGGCCAAGACACCAATCCTAACTCTTAGGAGGACTTTATCCAGTCTTGTATGACCAAAACTCCCATTCAATTCGTAGCAGCCCAATCACTGCCTATATATCCTTTTACAGCACGACGTTTTTTGTAGTGTCAAAAACATACTAATCCTTAAGTAAGAATAGTATCATACTCATGTCAAAGGAATCCACTAAATATATTAATGAGATTCTCATAAACCTTTTAGAGAACTCCCACTAGGTCTGCCCGACATGTATCAACTATACATTTCTATGCAAATGACTAGACATCTCTATGTCCCCATAGCCCATGAAACTGCGGTATCAATTAACTTGCAATCTAGTCCATGAAACTGAATCAATTACGTTCAACTTTAATGATTCGAACGAGGGACCAATGTATATTATAACTCTTGTTCACTAGATAAGGTTTCATTTGTCATATCACGTGTTTGACAATCCTATCAACCATTATAGAATACTTTGAACATTTTATTTAATTCTAAACCAAGATTAAATAAGAATATAACCTTTTATTGATAAACATAACCAAACATATCATAAGAGTAACTACAACTATGAACTAATTAAAAGTAAATAATACACAACCAAAACCAGTCTCCTACATGCTTAAGCCCTACAGCCCTAGTATGACTTTCATGCTCATCAGATTGAGGCAATGACTTAGTCAAAAGGATCAGCAACATTGCCATCCTTATGAACTCTGCTAACTATTACATCTTTTCTCTCAATGATTTCTCGAATGAGATGAAACTTTCTAAGTACATGTTTACACCTTTGAGGTGATCTTGGTTCCTTAAACTAAGCTATAGCACCATTGTAATCACAATGTAAAACAATATCATCTCCAACACTAGGCACTACTCCTAGCTCGAGAATTAACTTCTTCATCCAAACGACTTCCTTTCCTGCATCTGCCGCAATAATGTACTCAACTTCTGTTGTAGAATCAGCAACAATGCTTTGCTTTGAAACCAGATTGGGATCGGAAATCATCTTTGTTAGTTTGGAAGCTCCCATCTATGTAACCCTCAATAATTAACTTACTTTCACCTCTATACGCTAAGAAATTATTTTCCATAGTCCTTCTTAAGTACTTTAGGATATTCTTAGCTACACTTCAGTGTGCGTCACCTGGATTTGATTGGAATCTGCCACACATGCTCAAGGTATATGAAACATCTGGGGGAGTACAAATCATGGAGTACATAATGGACCCTATAGCTGACGCATAAGGAACATTACTCACCCGCTTAATCTCACCAGGTCCAGAAGGACACCGAGTCTTGCTAAGCGACACGACATGTTGCATGGGTAGAAAACCTCTCTTAGAGTTTTCCATATTGAACTTAGTGACAATCTTATCTATATAAGTTCTTTGGCTAAGTCCGATCATCCTCTTAGAACTTTACCTATAGATCTTGATCCCCAAAATGTACTCAGCGTCTCCAAGGTCTTTCATAGAAAAATAACTTTTCAACCATTCCTTGACTGACTCAAGCATGGGAATGTCGTTTCCTATGAGAAGTATATCATTTACATACAAGACCAAGAAGACTATGTTTGTAACAGCCCGCACTTTCGAGCTGCTAACTAATCACACTTAATATACGCTAATTACAATTAACGCTTAATCACCTCGAATTATATTTACTTGCAACGGAACCATAACCTAAAGAACGATCCTGGACTTGTGGGTCACGCCCACAACAAATCATCCTCAATAACCAAATAACATATTACATAATACCTTGCTCGACTCTTAAAGCAATATAATAATTTATTCATCAATAAGGATAAATAATCCCAAATTCAACCTAGGAACCCTTACATCTCATTATAACCTTGATACTTAAATTCTTCCTTTTAAACCATTCCGAGCTTTCCACATACGAACCTGCAAGATCACTAACAATGAACTCTCCCCCACCAGGATATGTTCCAAGAACAAAATCAGGAAAACTGAGTACACACTGACCAACCAAAACATCTTTTTCAGTGGCTAAAAACGTATTTACAGATTTAAGTTTATCTTACGAGACAATTGAAATCAAGATACAACGAGGTCCTAAATAAAGAATTATATAACAAATATTTGAACACAATTTATAACGTTACTTCACTCGAACTAATACGATCTTCCGAAGTCAACTCTAACATACTTTACGTCAATAAATATCTCCCACTTCTATGGTTCATACACAAAAACATTTAATCCTATATGTATATCGTAGTTAACTCCTCCATAAACTCCTAACTAGTTTCTTGGTAAATCATTTTCATAATCGGATTCCATAACTTGGGTGAGTAAAACATCATTTCGAAAATTAAAGTTTGAAATAACTTTCCACGAAACCACTCGAATATTCAAATACATATTCTATTTTCTTTCAGAAATCATGTTACACTGGGGAAGAGAACACGAATAGAGTTGCCTTTCAGGCGAATTCTCTAAGCTTTATACAAGGGACGTCTCCCTCTTCCATTTTGTACTGCTTGCAAGACTTTTAGGTCATGACCCTCACATAACGGAGCAATACCCGCTCCAGAGCAATAATGAGCAAACCTGCTCCACAAATGTTGTTCGTCACTGCTTTAGCAGTGTAACAGCCCGCACTTCCGTGCTGCTAGCTAATCATACTTAACATTCACAAAACTCAATTAACACTTAATAGCCTCGAATTAATTATTTACTCGCAGCGGAATAAAACCTTCAATACACGATCCTGGACCTGTGGGTCAGGGCCCACAACACATCCTCAATAACCAATAACATATTACAATAATACCTTGCTCGACTTCTAAAGCAATATAATAATTTATTCATAAATAAGGATAAATAATCCCAAATACAACTTCGGAACCCTTACATCTCATTATAACCTTGATACTTAAATTCTTCCTTTTACTCCATTTCGAGCTTTCCACATACGAACCTGCAAGATCACTAACAAAGAACTCTGTCCCCACCAGGACAGGTTTCAAGAACAAAATCAGGAAAACTGAGTACACACACTGTCCAACCAGAAATTCATTTTAGTGGCTTAAAATATAGTTGTGCGGTTTATTATTAATCGAGTGGAACATTCCCAAACTTCAACAATACTTAAATTCAAATAGTTAGAAATACATAAGCTCATCCCAAAACCTCATTTTGGTGGCTTAAGACCATTCGTATACAATTCCTGCTAGAAATTCGGCATGTTTCACAAGTAAAGTACTTGCTTAAAAATTTCAGGATTTCCATCCTTGCACAATCGTATTAACGTAAGAATTTTTTATCATGAAGATCACCACTTCGTTCATTCAAAACCCTTTTGGGTCTAGAGCATTTAATTTACTTGGGTAAAGCGAACACGAATAGAGAGGGGCTCCTTACACAAGGTGCCGACTGTCTCTAAGCTAATGGAGGTCGTCACCCCACCGTTTAAATATTTATGCTTGCAAGCCTTAACCAGGACATGTCCCATTTTTATTATCTGCTGGACTTCACCCACCCAGCGAGGGTTCGAAAGGAGATCACCCATCCTCCAAGGGTTGTTGTTCATACCGTACCTTATTTGGTATCGGCCTTTACCCACTTGTATCCATAGTTTATTTACATAAATAGTTTAAATGCACAGTTTATCAATACCACACGTGTTTCAAAGAACACATATTTATCCATGAAGAGGAAAAATAATCACCACTACTATGGTGTTGCTAATCATTGCAAGACTTGGATCTTCTTTTGAAATCTTTTATGTTACGTCAACAATTTCACATATTTAGTTACGTGTAAAGATATAAGGAAATAATCAATTCTTTACTGCTTGTAAAAGTCGTATAGGCACTTAGTGTGCTCATTTAAACTTTACCAAAAGGGTTGAGTTAACTTGAACATTTGGAACTTTTGTCAAAATAATTACAACAAAAATACTGAACTTAAAACGAACATACTTCCCGCTCGGTACTTCGAATTAGGAATTTCCAAAACTTAACCTCAATGACCTTTGGATCATGACTACTCAAAGGAACAATACATGCTCCATAACACATATTGAGCATCTTGCTCCATAAATGCTGTTTACTTTCCCCATAAAACAATCGCTAAATCATAATGCTTATTTTCCCAAAAACACAAAGTTATATCTTTCAAACTTATTATACTCTTGTTCTTAATTCGTATCGCATACTCACTTCCAAAGTGTATCAACGACTTAAACCTCCGTCCGTAAATTAATATAAAACAAAACAAGTTGAAATGTAATTAACATATCCAAAATACCTGAACCTCAATAATCTTATAATAGCACAAACTCGAATATCAAATAATCTCACTTACCTCAAATATTCCTTTCAAGGAAGTAATATACATAAAACGTATTCAAAAACCAAATGTCTCTCCTCAGTCGATCCCATAACATGATAAAAATGTAAAATATGACTCTCAAAGACTCATAAGATAATTAACTATTATCGAGACCCAATTCTAAGCTCGTGCGATTAATCTGTAATATTTTACTTGTAGACTATAAGGTATCCTCTAACATGTCTTGGCAATTCCCTTCATCATAATAGTTTCTCTTTGTACTTGGACTTCCGTCTTTAACTTATAGCATCTAAACTATTGCATTCCAAAATTCTCATGATATGAATTTTCCCCTTAAAGGTTTTCTTATTCCCAATACATGAACTTTCATTGCCAGAATATAACCTTATTACATTATCATAAATCACCTACAATTACTATAGCAAGTCAAAATATCTACTCCATATTTCCCAACACTCCACTCGTTGTCCTCATCCTTCTCAATTTATAATTCACAACCATACGTCCCCATGTATTCGTACCGAAAGCTCATATTAGCCTTAACACCAAACGCTTAGTATTGTCATTATATAACTTTAATTACCATGCTCTCTATTATATAGATTTATATTTTTTTCTTTCCCATTATCCATTTATATAGTCTTACTTATCTTACTAGAAAATTATACCTTTAAACTTTCTTACTTAATCCAATTCCACATATGACCTTTCATAACTTAAATACTGTAAGTTACACTCCTCTGTTTCATACTCTTTTAAACCACCACCCATATCTTGATCCTTTATTTCTCTAGTACGACCTTCACATTTCAGATCTTACCCCTCAATATTTAATATTTCGTCTCAAACACTTATTTTGGTTATAACATTTCTTGGACTCACAAAGCTATCGTAACCACTCTATTAACCCTTAGATTAATGTTGAATTTCCAAAATTCACTTCCAAATAATTAGATATCTAACTTGACTTTTATACATAACATTTTATACTCTTCCCACCTTCCCATTTCCTATTTTTACCTCTCCAATTAGAAAATAAGACTCCTAAGCTCTTTTACACTCCTCATTGATACCCATAATAGAAGTTTTCCAAACTCAGTTATCACCTTCCCTTGACTTAGTCAACATAACTCAAATTTAGTGTCTGATACTTCCCAAAACCATCACTCCAGCCCTTTTACATCGATATCACTATTACAAAACTCATTTATTTAACTCTATGTTACAACTTTGAGTGTTTCTCATTCCCTATATATATTTACCTTCCAATAATATACTTTTATAGTCATCTGATCTTTAAGAACCATATAATTTTTATATCGACAACTCACCCATTAATTGACGTTGGCACTCCAAAACTTATACAATCACCCAACTCCACTTTTCAAATAATAACTAACATTCTCAAACATAATTCTTCGATCTACTAATTTGTCCCACAACTACTTTGACATAACTTTCCAATATTACAGAACCCAAAATTCCTCAAATAGTCCTTGTTGCTATCCTTCTATGACATAATGTAACCTTCTTAATAGAACTTATTTTCCTATTAATAATAATTCATACTATTTTAGTTCATAGTTTACTACATGTATATTTCCGTACTCAAATAATAGTCCTCCAGAACTCATGTTATAGCGTACTCTGAAATTACAACCATAACTCCAAACCCATATCTTCCAACCTCTAAGGCATGTATTTCGAAATGGGTAATCAGACATCATAATTGATTTCTTAAAAATTCATACACGAAACTTGAACAAGAATTAATGTTACCAAAATGTGATACCGAGGTTCTCAACAACTTACAGGTATTATGCTCTTATAAAGTTTATACATTTATAACCATATATAAACGAACTCTTTTCTGAAATCATAATTGAGCTTCATAACCTTATCCATTCCCCTAATATGTAACTCATTGAACTCATAGAATCAAACTTATAACTATTGAAAATATAGTGAAATTCTCATTTAGAACCAAATGTACATGCCTTATTCATATCACAAAACATGGTTCATCAAACAAATTTATACTATCGAGTCTCAAAATAACATAACTTATAACCAATAGAACTTAACATGCGATTTAGTTCTACCTTTGTCTTAAAACTCAAAAACATGTATTTCAGAAACCATATAGTACACAAATCACATTTTTTTTTTACAACATAAGTTTAACTTATGAGAACATATCAAGATCAACTTATATAGTTTATATGATCAATCGAAATATCAATAATATATTTGAAAAGTGGAAGGACATGTGTGTACCTCCTTCATTTCCCCAAAGAACGCTCGATTCCATTATAATCTTCAAGGTTCCAACATTTCCAAATTCTTTATCAATCTCCAACAATCACCTCACAACAATATGAACAACAATCAACATCCTTACTACCAATTAGATAAAGAAATTAACTTTCTCATACCTTCTAACCTCTTTCATGAACTACCCACAACTCCTTATTTACAAACCATTCTACTAATCCAATTCACTATATCAATCTCTAACTCCAATTAACCTCATTCTAATTCACAAAGGATACTGTTAAACAACATGGCTTATGATAATTTGATTTCATAAACTAACTTAAGAAATATAAATACAATTTATAAATCTCAACCCAACCCATTAAATAAATAGGAAAGATTTAATCATTAAGTTGAACAAACTTTTATCATATCTGATTTTCGTAACAAGATCATCAAATTGCTCTTACAAAACTCACTTGAATCCATTGAAAAGAAAACACAGCAAGTTACTTGTTTGGAACATGATATCCATCTTGATTATTAGTTCCACTATATTCTGAATTAAAAACATCTTCTCTTAAAACTGGTTATTGTTTATAAGTATACAAATATACTTAAAACTTCCTGACAGAACAAAGTAATTTGGAAGCTACAATGTAAAATAAAAGTTTACCAACATAAATCATGATCAACTTTAACAATTTGAATTGAATCAAACAACAATAATTATATCTTTAGGAAATCATATTTATGAAAACTTAATTGTTATACCTGATTTTGGAATTCACAAACAACAAGACACAAGAACTCAATTCAGCCAATCAACACGATGCGCACAACCTCGATGGTGGTAGCTCGCCGGCGAAGAGGACCGGAAAACAGTAGCAGCACCGATGGGACAGAAGCAAAAGAAAGAATTCTTTGACAACAACAACATGCAACAGCCACAACACCAACAAATCAGGTGGCAGCAGCATCCACGAAGAAGAGGAGAGAGAAAAAACGCTGAAACAGTGGCAGCAAACAACTACAACTTCCAGAGATCATAACTCCTAGCTCCGAACTCCTATTGAAGAAATTTTTAGTCTAAATTCAATATCTCGAAGAGATCTACATTTTTGATGAAGGAACAAAGACTAAAAAATGAGTGCATCTTGCTTGAATTCGACGGACAGAACAGAGGAAGAAGGAGGACAGTGAATGAGAGAGAGAAAATGAATTGGGGTTTGGGGTTTCTTTTATTCTGTTGAAGGGGATTGAGAGATATAATAGTGAATGAAGAAGGAGGAAATTGGGTATGAGTTCTTTATATCTTTAATGAAGAATTGTGAGAATTTGACAACAAGGAAATAATGTGGCATTCTCAACATAAGCCACATACATTATAGAGAAATAATAGTGTTCTCTTTCTCTTTTATTATTATTATTTTTTTTCTAAAAAAAAATCAAGGTATACATCATAAAATCATATACCATAACATCATTTTACCATTTTAATAATTGTGTTCCCTTTTGTCTTTAAATATTATAATCCATCCTACTATTAAAATATAATAATTAAACTAAGATAATTAATTAGTCTTTTATTAAACTTACTTAAAAATAAGGGTTGTTACAATATACCATCCTTAAAATAAATTTCGTCCTCGAAATTTAAAAACGTAAAACATTAGATCATTTCCAAAACGAATACATCGCATAAAACATTTCTCAAAAATTAGCTCAAAACTAATAACGAACTATAATATCTCAGAAGAAAAAAATTTCCTAACTTTCTGCAATCTCAATCAATATAATTCGATCTTCCTCTTATAACCACTCCAATCTAAAACCCAATACAACTTTTTACTTTTGCAAATTTCACAACACCCAATCTTCAATTTCTCAATTCGAATCCCTCAATTTTCAGCCAATTAATAACCCAAATCAATTGCAAACATTCCGAAATATCTTTCTTAAACTCATATGCCATGATATGAAGATCATGCCAACTCCGAAACAACCATGCTCTGATACCACCTGTAACAGCCCGCACTTCCGTGCTGCTAGCTAATCATACTTAACATTCACAAAACTCAATTAACACTTAATAGCCTCGAATTAATTATTTACTCGCAGCGGAATAAAACCTTCAATACACGATCCTGGACCTGTGGGTCAGGGCCCACAACACATCCTCAATAACCAATAACATATTACAATAATACCTTGCTCGACTTCTAAAGCAATATAATAATTTATTCATAAATAAGGATAAATAATCCCAAATACAACTTCGGAACCCTTACATCTCATTATAACCTTGATACTTAAATTCTTCCTTTTACTCCATTTCGAGCTTTCCACATACGAACCTGCAAGATCACTAACAAATAACTCTGCCCCCACCAGGACAGGTTTCAAGAACAAAATCAGGAAAACTGAGTACACACACTGTCCAACCAGAAATTCATTTTAGTGGCTTAAAATATAGTTATGCGGTTTATTATTAATCGAGTGGAACATTCCCAAACTTCAGCAATACTTAAATTCAAATAGTTAGAAATACATAAGCTCATCCCAAAACCTCATTTTGGTGGCTTAAGACCATTCGTATACAATTCATGCTAGAAATTCGGCATGTTTCACAAGTAAAGTACTTGCTTAAAAATTTCAGGATTTCCATCCTTGCACAATCGTATTAACGTAAGAATTTTTTATCATGAAGATCACCACTTCGATCATTCAAAACCCTTTTGGGTCTAGAGCATTTAATTTACTTGGGTAAAGCGAACACGAATAGAGAGGGGCTCCTTACACAAGGTGCCGACTGTCTCTAAGCTAATGGAGGTCGTCACCCCACCGTTTAAATATTTATGCTTGCAAGCCTTAACCAGGACATGTCCCATTTTTATTATCTGCTGGACTTCACCCACCCAGCGAGGGTTCGAAAGGAGATCACCCATCCTCCAAGGGTTGTTGTTCATACCGTACCTTATTTGGTATCGGCCTTTACCCACTTGTATCCATAGTTTATTTACATAAATAGTTTAAATGCACAGTTTATCAATACCACACGTGTTTCAAAGAACACATATTTATCCATGAAGAGGAAAAATAATCACCACTACTATGGTGTTGCTAATCATTGCAAGACTTGGATCTTCTTTTGAAATCTTTTATGTTACGTCAACAATTTCACATATTAGTTACGTGTAAAGATATAAGGAAATAATCAATTCTTTACTGCTTGTAAAAGTCGTATAGGCACTTAGTGTGCTCATTTAAACTTTACCAAAAGGTTGAGTTAACTTGAACATTTGGAACTTTTGTCAAAATAATTACAACAAAAATACTGAACTTAAAACGAACATACTTCCGCTCGGTACTTCGATTTAGGAATTTCCAAAACTTAACCTCAAATAACTTTTGTTTGGATCATGACTACTCCAAGAAACAATACATGCTCCATAACACATATTGAACATCTCGCTCCATAAATGCTGTTTACATTCCCCATAAAAAATCGCTAAATCATAATGCTTATTTTCCCAAAAACACAAAGTTATATCTTTCAAACTTATTATACTCTTGTTCTTAATTCGTATCGCATACTCACTTCCAAAGTGTATCAACGACTTAAACCTCCGTCCGTAAATTAATATAAAACAAAACAAAGTTGAAATGTAATTAACATATCCAAAATACCTGAACCTCAATAATCTTATATATGAACAAACTCGAATATCAAATAATCTCACTTACCTCAAATATTCCTTTCAAGGAAGTAATATACATAAAACGTATTCAAAAACAAATGTCTCTCTCAGTCGATCCCTAACATGATAAAAATGTAAAATATGACTCTCAATGACTCATAAGATAATTAACTATTATCGAGACCCAATTCTAAGCTCGTGCGATTAATCTGTAATGTTTTACTTGTAGACTATAAGGTATCCTCTAACATGTCTTGGCAATTCCCTTCATCATAATAGTTTCTCTTTGTACTTGGACTTCCGTCTTTAACTTATAGCATCTAAACTATTGCATTCCAAAATTCTCATGATATGAATTTTCCCCTTAAAGGTTTTCTTATTCCCAATACATGAACTTTCATTGCCAGAATATAACCTTATTACATTATCATAATAAATCACCTACAATTACTATAGCAAGTCAAAATATCTCACTCCATATTTCCAACACTCCACTCGTTGTCCTCATCCTTCTAATTTATAATTCACAACCATACGTCCCCATGTATTCGTACCGAAAGCTCATATTAGCCTTAACACCATACGCTTAGTATTGTCATTATATAACTTTAATTACCATGCTCTCTATTATATAGATATTTTTTTTTCTTCCCATTATCCATTTATATATTTACTTATCTTACTAGAAAATTATACCTTTAAACTTTCTTACTTAATCCAATTCCACATATGACCTTTCATAACTTAAATACTGTAAGTTACACTCCTCTGTTTCATATCTTTTAAACCACCACCCTATCTTGATCCTTTATTTCTCTAGTATGACCTTCACATTTCAGATCTTACCCTCAATATTTAATATTTCGTCTCAAACACTTATTTTGGTTATAACATTTCTTGGACTCACAAAGCTATCTGTAACCACTCTATTAACCCTTAGATTAATGTTGAATTTCCAAAATTCACTTCCAAATAATTAGATATCTAACTTGACTTTTATACATAACATTTTATACTCTTCCCACCTTCCCATTTCCTATTTTACTCCAATTAGAAAATAAGACTCCTAAGCTCTTTTACACTCCTCATTGATACCCATAATAGAAGTTTTCCAAACTCAGTTATCACCTTCCCTCGACTTAGTCAACATAACTCAAATTTAGTGTCTGATACTTCCCAAAACCATCACTCCAGCCCTTTTACATCGATATACTATTCAAAACTCATTTATTTAACTCTATGTTACAACTTTGAGTGTTTCTCATTCCCTATATATATTACCTTCCAATAATTACTTTTATAGTCATCTGATCTTTAAGAACCATATAATTTTTATATCGACAACTGACCCATTAATTGACGTTGGCACTCCAAAACTTATACAATCACCCAACTCCACTTTTCAAATAATAACTAACATTCTCAAACATAATTCTTCGATCTACTAATTTGTCCCACAACTACTTTGACATAACTTTCCAATATTACAAACCCAAATTCCTCAAATAGTCCTTGTTGCTATCCTTCTATGACATAATGTAACCTTTTAATGAACTTATTTTCCTATAATAATAGTTCATACTATTTAGTTCATAGTTTACTACATGTATATTTCCGTACTCAAATAATAGTCCTCCAGAATCATGTTATAGCGTACTCTGAAATTACAACCATAACTCCAAACCCATATCTTCCAACCTCTAAGCATGTATTTCGAAATGGGTAATCAGACATCATAATTGATTTCTTAAAAATTCATACACGAAACTTGAACAAGAATTAATGTTACCAAATGTGATACCGAGGTTCTCAACAACTTACAGGTATTATGTCTTATAAAGTTTATACATTTATAACCATATATAAACGAACTCTTTTCTGAAATCATAATTGAGCTTCATAACCTTATCCATTCCCCTAATATTAACTCATTGAACTCATAGAATCAAACTTATAACTATTGAAAATATAGTGAAATCTCATTTAGAACCAAATGTACATGCCTTATTCATATCACAAAACATGGTTCATCAAACAAATTTATACTATAGTCTCAAAACAACATAACTTATACCAATAGAACTTAACATGCGATTTAGTTCTACCTTTGTCTTAAAACTCAAAAATGTATTTCAGAAACCATATAGTACACAAATCACATTTTTTTTATACAACATAAGTTTAACTTATGAGAACATATCAAGATCAACTTATATAGTTTATATGATCAATCGAAATATCAATAATATATTTGAAAAGTGGAAGGACATGTGTGTACCTCCTTCATTTCCCCAAAGAACGCTCTATTCCATTATAATCTTCAAGGTTCCAACATTTCCAAATTCTTTATCAATCTCCAACAATCACCTCACAACAATATGAACAACAATCACATCCTTACTACCAATTAGATAAAGAAATTAACTTTCTCATACCTTCTAACCTCTTTCATGAACTACCCACAACTCCTTATTTACAAACCATTCTACTAATCCAATTCACTATTTCAATCTCTAACTCCAATTAACCTCATTCTAATTCACAAAGGATACTGTTAAACAACATGGCTTATGATAATTTGATTTCATAAACTAACTTAAGAAATATAAAATACAATTTATAAATCAACCCAACCCTTTAAATAAATAGGAAAGATTTAATCATTAAGTTGAACAAACTTTTATCATATCTGATTTTCGTAACAAGATCATCAAATTGCTCTTACAAAACTCACTTGAATCCATTGAAAAGAAAACACAGCAAGTTACTTGTTTGGAACATGATATCCATCTTGATTATTAGTTCCACTATATTCTGAATTAAAAACATCTTCTCTTAAAACTGGTTATTGTTTATAAGTATACAAATATACTTAAAACTTCCTGACAGAACAAAGTAATTTGAAGCTACAATGTAAAATAAAAGTTTACCAACATAAATCATGATCAACTTTAACAATTTGAATTGAATCAAACAACAATAATTATATCTTTAGGAAATCATATTTATGAAAATTAATTGTTATACCTGATTTTGGAATTCACAAACAAGACACAAGAACTCAATTCAGCCAATCACACGATGCGCACAACCTCGATGGTGGTAGCTCGCCGGCGAAGAGGACCGGAAACAAGTAGCAGCACCGATGGGACAGAAGCAAAAGAAAGAATTCTTTGACAACAACAACATGCAACAGCCACAACACCAACAAATCAGGTGGCAGCAGCATCCACGAAGAAGAGGAGAGAGAAAAAAACGCTGAAACAGTAGCAGCAAACAACTACAACTTCCAGAGTTCATAACTCCTAGCTCCGAACTCCGATTGAAGAAATTTTTGAGTCTAAATTCAATATCTCGAAGAGATCTACAACTTTGATGAAGGAACAAAGACTAAAAAATGAGTGCATCTTGCTTGAATTTGACGGACAGAACAGAGGAAGAAGGAGGACAGTGAATGAGAGAGAGAAAATGAATTGGGGTTTGGGGTTTCTTTTATTCTGTTGAGGGGATTGAGAGATATAATAGTGAATGAAGAAGGAGGAAATTGGGTATGAGTTCTTTATATCTTTAATGAAGAATTGTGAGAATTTGACAACAAGGAAATAATGTGGCATTCTCAACATAAGCCACATACATTATAGAGAAATAATAGTGTTCTTTTTCTCTTTTATTATTATTTTTTTTTCTAAAAAAAAACAAGGTATACATCATAAATCATATACCATAACATCATTTTACCATTTTAATAATTGTGTTCCCTTTTGTCTTTAAATATTATAATCCATCCTACTATTAAAATATAATAATTAAACTAAGATAATTAATTAGTCTTTTATTAAACTTACTTAAAAATAAGGGCTGTTACAAGCAGCTTCTTCCCCTCATAAAACAGATTCATAAATTAATATTTTCGAAATTTCATATTCATAAATCTCAAATTGTCATAATAGAATCACTTTCGGGTATTAGATATACCCAAATTAAATTGCTTGCATGACATTTTAGTAACTTGGTATAAATCAGCCTTTATTAAAAAAATTCCTTGGCTAAATCTTTTTCAATACCGACTTTAAAGAAGCTATGCTTCATTTCCATAAAGGATTCTCCAAAACAAAATATTGCTTACCCAAAAGATCATGTCTCCAATGTAGAGTTCATTATTCTATATAAACTTTATATCTAAAACACAAATGCTCTTTACGAAGAATAACCTTTCCATTTTATCCTATTTAGCAATCCATCAAACTTATAACCATCTCCAACATGTATTTCCTATCTTACAAAATCCATTTTCAAGGATTCAGAATTCTCTAAAGACTATATCTCAATGATATGACATATCCTTTAGTCTGAAGTTCTCTTCCTCCCCAAAACACATTCAGAAAACTTACTTATAACTTTACAATTTCCTATTAAATCTAATATCCCAAATGGTTTATTGTTGGCTCCAATAATACCGTAAATTCCCAATGTATACCAAAACCAGAGTAGTTTCTTCCAGAGAATGTCTAAAGGTGCTTCTAAAGAATATAATTTACTCATAATCTGGATGTCTTTTCCTCACAAACATATAACACAATAATTAGTTTTTTTGAACTTAGAGAAACCGAGATAAAATCCTCAAAATTTATATCAGAAACTCCTTCCTTTTGAAGACTCATATTATAGTCATAATAACTCGCATCACAAACATCTATCTATAATTCACATACATAATCTAAATTCATAATATCTCTAATAAATATATCGATTATATTTGATATCTCACTCTAGAATCAAATCCATTTATAACTTACATGTACTTGAAATAACTCATACACCTACTTTAGTGAAAACATAAAACATATAACATAACTTATAGACAATAGAACTTAACCTGCGATTTAGTTCTACCTTTGTCTTAAAACTCATAAACATGTATTTCACAAACCATATAGTACACAAATCACATTTTTAATACAACATAAGTTAACTTATGAAAACATATCAAGATCAACTTATATAGTTTATATGATCAATCGGAATATCAATAATATATTTGGAAAGTGGAAGGACATGTGTGTACCTCCTTCATTTCCCCAAAGAACGCTCGATTCCATTATATCTTCAAGAGTCTGACATCTCTAAATTCTTTATCAATCTCCAACAATCACCTCACAACAATATGAACAACAATTAACATCCTTACTACCAATTAGATAAAGAAATTAACTTTCTCATACCTTCTAACCTCTTTCATGAACTACCCACAACTCCTTATTTACAAACCATTCTACTAATCCAATTCACTATATCAATCTCTAACTCCAATTAACCTCATTCTAATTCACAGAGGATACTATCAAACAACATGGCTTATGATAATTTGATTTCATAAACTAACTTAAGAAATATAAATACAATTTATAAACCTCAACCCAACCCATTAAATATATAGGAAAGATTTAATCTTTAAGTTAAACAAACTTTTATCATATCTGATTTTCGTAACAAGATCAGCAAATTGCTCTTACAAAACTCACTTGAATCCATTGAAAAGAAAACACAGCAAGTTACTTGTTTGGAAGATGATATCCATCTTGATTATTAGTTCCACTATATTCTGAATTAAAGTCATCTTCTCTGAAAACTGGTTATTTTTTATAAGTATACAAATATACTTAAAACTTCCTGACAGAACAAAGTAATTTGGAAGCTATAATGTAAAATAAAAGTTTACCAACATAAATCATGATTAGCTTTAACAATTTGAATTGAATCAAACAACAATAATTATATCTTTAGGAAATCATATATATGAAAACTTAATTTTTATACCTGATTTTGGAATTCACAAACAACAAGACACAAGAACTCAATTCAGCCAATCAACACGATGCGCACAACATCGATGGTGGTAGCTCGCCGGCAAAGAGGACCGGAAAACAGTAGCAGCACCGATGGGACGGAAGCAAAAGAAAGAATTCGCTGACAACAACAACAACATGCAACAGCCACAACACCACAAATCAGGTGGCAGCAACATCCACGAAGAAGAGGAGAGAGAAAAACGCTGCAACAGTGGCAGCAAACAACTACAACTTCCAGAGATCATAACTTCTAGCTCCGAACTCCGATTGAAGAAATTTTTGAGCATAAATTCAATAACTCGAAGAGATCTACAACTTTGATGAAGGAACAAAGACTAAAAAATGAGAGTATGTTGCTTGAATTTGACGGACAGAACAGAGGAAGGAGGAGAGTGAGTAAGAGAGAGAGAGAAAATGAATTGGGGTTTGGGGTTTCTTTTATTCTGTTGAAGGGAATTGAGAGTTTGACAATATTGAAGAAATGTGGCACTTTCCCACATATGCCACGAAAAGAATTTATTTTCTTTTCTTTTAAAAAAAAATCTGGAATTTGATTATCAAATTTCCAAACCATTTCTAATTTCAAAAATTTCCACAACACAAATAAGAATATCATAATATAATTTTCAAATGATCTCTTATTGATATAAAGCTTAGTTAAATTAATAAACATAATTACTTAATTTAAAAGAAGCTTAAAAATACGGGTTGTTACAATGTTACTCCCACTTTCCTTCTTGTAAACACAAGACTCTTCTCCATTTTTCAGAAAACCAAACTGTTTGATTGTCTCATCAAATCTAAGATTCCAACTCCGGGATGCTTGCTTCAATTCATAAATGGATTCTTGAAGCTTACATACCTAACTAGGATATTCTGGATCCAAAAAACCTTCTGGTTGTGCCGTATACCCATTCTCTTTCAAGAACTCATTCAAGAATGTGGTTTTGACATCCATTTGCTAAATCTCGTAATCATAAAAGGCAACAATCGCTAGGAGTATCCGAATGGATTTAAGCATTGCTACATGTGAAAAGGTTTCATCATAGTCTATACCATGAGCTTGCTTGAACCCTTTTGCAACCAACCTTGCTTTGTAAACATGAACGTTACCATCCTTGTTTGTTTTCACTTTCAAAGCCCATTTGCAACCAACATGTGTAACCCCATCAGATAAATCCAGCAAGTCTCATACTTGATTTTCAAACATGGATGCCATTTCAGACCTCATGGCTTCAATCCATTTTTCGGAGTCTTCACTCATCAAAGCTTGCTTGTAAGTAGTAGGTTCCTCAAATTCTAAAATCATTATCTCAGAACTTTCGGTTAACAAGAAATCAAAAAACCTTTTGGTTGGTATTCTTGGTCTGCTAAACCTACGAGGGGCTGCAATAGGAGAAAAATTCTTCTCAACAATTTGAGAATTTTTCGCACAAATTAGATTCGAGTGGGACGGTAGGAGGTTCGTGTACAGGATGCACGTCCTCCAACACTTGCTCAGTTATGGGAGAAGATTCCTCCAGAAGAGGAACTACTTCAAACTCCATAGCTGTCACTTGTGTTTCTGACTCTAACATAGGTTGAACTATGTCCATTTGTTGTCTTCTCGAACTTCTTCGAGAAATACATTACTCCCACTTGCCTTTTTGGAAATAAAATCTTTTTCCAAAAAGACACCACGACGAGCAACAAACACTTTGCCCTCAGTGGATTGTAGAAGTAATAGCCCTTGGTTTCCTTGGATAACCCAGAAGAAACACTTATCTGATTTAGGGGGAGTTTGTCTGAAAGTAAACTTTACATAAACCTCACATCCCCAAATACGTAGAAAAGACAAGCTTGAAACTTTTCCACTCCATATCTCATAAGGTGTCTTTTCTACTACCTTTGATGGAGTTCTATTAAGTGTGAAAGTAGCAGTTTCGGAGCATATCCCCAGAAGGATATTGGAAGATCAGCAAAACTCATCATAGACCGAACCATATCAAGTAGAGTTCGGTTCCTCCTTTCGGATACACCATTCAACTGAGGTGTTCGAGGCGGAGTTAGTTGTGAAAGAATTCCACAACACTTTAAATGATCACTAAACTCTTGGCTCAAATATTCACCACCACGATCGGATCGTGGTGCTTTGATTGTCTTGCCAAGATGGTTTTGGACTTCATTCTGAAATTCTTTGAACTTTTCAAATGATTCCGACTTATAGACATATCCATATCTACTTAAATAGTCAGTAAAAGTAATGAAGTACCCAAACCCTCCCTTAGCTTTTGTGCTCATCGGTCCACACACATCAGTATGTATTAGGCCCAACAGATCACTGGCTTTTTCACCCTTTTCAATAAAAGGTGACTTTGTCATTTTACCCATTAAACATGATTCACATACATCAAATGGCTCAAAGTCAAAGGATGTTAGAAGTCCATCTTTATGTAACTTCTGAATGTGTTTCGCGTTTATATGTCCTAAATGACAATGCCATAAGTAAGTAGAATTAGTATTGTTTGATCTATGTTTTTTGCTATCTATGTTAAGGACATGTTTGTCTAAGTCTAAGAAATATAGACCATTAGACCTTTCAGCAGTGGCATAAAACATTGAATTCAAATAAATAGAGAAAAAACCTTTCTCAATTGTAAATAAAAACCCTTAATTATCCAAAAGAAGAATAGATATAATGTTTTTGGTAATAGTAGGAACATAATAACAGTTATTAATCTCTGATATTAATCCGGAAGGCAAAGGTAGACTATAAGCCCCAACTGCAACGGCCGCAACTCTTGCACCATTTCCAACGCGCAACTCTACCTCTCCTTTAGCAAGGTTCTACTCCTTTTTAGTCCCTACACATTCGAAATAATGTGAGAAATACAACCGGTAAAAAATACCAAAGAAGTAGATGTTGCTAAATTAATGTTAATGACATAGATACCTGAAGAAGAAGCCCCAGACTTCTTATCCTTCATATACTTTGTGCAGTTACGCTTCCAATGACCTATTTGATCACAATAGAATCACTTTGGCATTTGCGGCCACCTTTGGCTTTGGCTTTGCCTGTGGCTTATGATCAGTCTTAGTGACAACTTGCTTGACCTTATCTTGCTTTTTCTTGCGAGCCCATTCCTTCTTAAAACCCTTTCCCTTTTGAACCATAAGAATGTCCTTCTTAGGTGCAACAGGGATGTTTTACTCGGCAGTCATGAGCATCCCATGTAACTCAGCAAGAGTCTTTGTCACACCATTCATATTAAAGTTTAACCTAAACTGATTGAGCCCTTCATGAAGTGAGTGCAGTATGATGTCAGTAGCCAACTCTTGGTTATAAGGAAAACCCAACCTCTCCATTGCCTCGAAATAACCGATCATTTCGAAGATATGAGTGGTGATCGGCTTGCCTTCAACTAACGTACACTCAAGAATAACCTTGTGAGTCTCATACCTTTGAATCCGAGCTTGTTGCTGAAACATGGTTTTTAGCTGTCGGATAACATTGTAGGCATCCAAGCTTGCAAACCTCTTTTGAAGGCTTAGTTCCATAGCCGCGACCATAAGGCAAGTAACAATTTGACCTTTCTGCAATAGCCTTATGGGCCTCCTTTTCAGCTTTAGTAGAGGTGTAGCAGTTAAAACTGGGATCGGGGTTTCAAGAGCATCCTCTCGACCTTCGGACCTAAGAATAGTTCTTAGATTCCTTTCACAATCAAGGAAGTTGTTCCCGTTCAACTTATCCTTCTCAAGGATTGAACGTAAGTTAAAAGGTAAATTATTGCTGTTACCAGACATGATATCTATATAGAAGATGCATAAGTAATAAGTATGTTTATCATAATAGCTTTTAATAAATTTTAAACATTTTAAAATAAAAGCCATGCACTTGATCAACTTCAAAGTGTCCCTTTTGAATCAAGTGACTCTAAGATCCTATCTAGGGATGGCAGTGAGGCGGGTCAAGTAGGAGACTCGCCCCATCCCCGCCCAATTGAGGTGGGGATGGGTCTAGGTTTGGCGAGGATGGGGCGGGGATGGGGATTAAAATTGTACCCGCAATGGGTGGTGGAGTGGGTGTGGATTTTATGTTATA